>NW_027268313.1:0-11000 GCF_963676685.1 Mytilus edulis
ACACTAATGATACATTGTCATTTAGCTCCTTTACCCCATTCTATAAGAAGGGAATACCAGGTCTATTGTACCAGTATACCACACTAATGATACATTGTCATTTAGCTTCTTTACCCCATTCTATAAGAAGGGAATACCAGGTCTATTGTACCGGTATACCACACTAATGATACATTGTCATTTAGCTCCTTTACCCCATTCTATAAGAAGGGAATACCAGGTCTATTGTACCGGTATACCACACTAATGATACATTGTCATTTAGCTCCTTTACCCCATTCTATAAGAAGGGAATACCAGGTCTATTGTACCAGTATACCACACTAATGATACATTGTCATTTAGCTCCTTTACCCCATTCTATAAGAAGGGAATACCAGGTCTATTGTACCGGTATACCACACTAATAATACATTGTCATTTAGCTCCTTTAACCCATTCTATAAGAAGGGAATACCAGGTCTATTGTACCGGTATACCACACTAATGATACATTGTCATTTAGCTCCTTTAACCCATTCTATAAGAAGGGAATACCAGGTCTATTGTACCGGTATACCACACTAATGATACATTGTCATTTAGCTTCTTTACCCCATTCTATAAGAAGGGAATACCAGGTCTATTGTACCGGTATACCACACTAATGATACATTGTCATTTAGCTCCTTTACCCCATTCTATAAGAAGGGAATACCAGGTCTATTGTACCAGTATACCACACTAATGATACATTGTCATTTAGCTCCTTTACCCCATTCTATAAGAAGGGAATACCAGGTCTATTGTACCGGTATACCACACTAATGATACATTGTCATTTAGCTCCTTTACCCCATTCTATAATAAGGGAATACCAGGTCTATTGTACCAGTATACCACACTAATGATACATTGTCATTTAGCTCCTTTACCCCATTCTATAAGAAGGGAATACCAGGTCTATTGTACCAGTATCACCACACTAATGATACATTGTCATTTAGCTCCTTTACCCCATTCTATAAGAAGGGAATACCAGGTATATTGTACTGGTATACCACACTAATGATACATTGTCATTTAGCTCCTTTACCCCATTCTATAAGAAGGGAATACCAGGTCTATTGTACCAGTATACCACACTAATGATACATTGTCATTTAGCTCCTTTACCCCATTCTATAAGAAGGGAATACCAGGTCTATTGTACCGGTATACCACACTAATGATACATTGTCATTTAGCTCCTTTACCCCATTCTATAAGAAGGGAATACCAGGTATATTGTACCGGTATCACCACACTAATGATACATTGTCATTTAGCTCCTTTACCCCATTCTATAAGAAGGGAATACCAGGTCTATTGTACTGGTATACCACACTAATGATACATTGTCATTTAGCTCCTTTAACCCATTCTATAAGAAGGGAATACCAGGTCTATTGTACCGGTATACCACACTAATGATACATTGTCATTTAGCTCCTTTAACCCATTCTATAAGAAGGGAATACCAGGTCTATTGTACCGGTATACCACACTAATGATACATTGTCATTTAGCTCCTTTACCCCATTCTATAAGAAGGGAATACCAGGTCTATTGTACCGGTATACCACACTAATGATACATTGTCATTTAGCTCCTTTACCCCATTCTATAAGAAGGGAATACCAGGTCTATTGTACCAGTATACCACACTAATGATACATTGTCATTTAGCTCCTTTACCCCATTCTATAAGAAGGGAATACCAGGTCTATTGTACCAGTATACCACACTAATGATACATTGTCATTTAGCTCCTTTACCCCATTCTATAAGAAGGGAATACCAGGTCTATTGTACCGGTATACCACACTAATGATACATTGTCATTTAGCTCCTTTAACCCATTCTATAAGAAGGGAATACCAGGTCTATTGTACCGGTATACCACACTAATGATACATTGTCATTTAGCTCCTTTAACCCATTCTATAATAAGGGAATACCAGGTCTATTGTACCGGTATACCACACTAATGATATATTGTCATTTAGCTCCTTTACCCCATTCTATAAGAAGGGAATACCAGGTCTATTGTACCGGTATACCACACTAATGATACATTGTCATTTAGCTCCTTTAACCCATTCTATAAGAAGGGAATACCAGGTCTATTGTACCAGTATACCACACTAATGATACATTGTCATTTAGCTCCTTTACCCCATTCTATAAGAAGGGAATACCAGGTCTATTGTACCGGTATACCACACTAATGATACATTGTCATTTAGCTCCTTTACCCCATTCTATAAGAAGGGAATACCAGGTCTATTGTACCGGTATACCACACTAATGATACATTGTCATTTAGCTCCTTTACCCCATTCTATAAGAAGGGAATACCAGGTCTATTGTACTGGTATACCACACTAATGATACATTGTCATTTAGCTCCTTTACCCCATTCTATAAGAAGGGAATACCAGGTCTATTGTACTGGTATACCACACTAATAATACATTGTCATTTAGCTCCTTTAACCCATTCTATAAGAAGGGAATACCAGGTCTATTGTACTGGTATACCACACTAATGATACATTGTCATTTAGCTCCTTTAACCCATTCTATAAGAAGGGAATACCAGGTCTATTGTACCGGTATACCACACTAATGATACATTGTCATTTAGCTCCTTTACCCCATTCTATAAGAAGGGAATACCAGGTCTATTGTACTGGTATACCACACTAATGATACATTGTCATTTAGCTCCTTTAACCCATTCTATAAGAAGGGAATACCAGGTCTATTGTACCGGTATACCACACTAATGATACATTGTCATTTAGCTTCTTTACCCCATTCTATAAGAAGGGAATACCAGGTCTATTGTACCGGTATACCACACTAATGATACATTGTCATTTAGCTTCTTTAACCCATTCTATAAGAAGGGAATACCAGGTCTATTGTACTGGTATACCACACTAATGATACATTGTCATTTAGCTCCTTTAACCCATTCTATAAGAAGGGAATACCAGGTCTATTGTACCAGTATACCACACTAATGATACATTGTCATTTAGCTCCTTTACCCCATTCTATAAGAAGGGAATACCAGGTCTATTGTACCAGTATACCACACTAATGATACATTGTCATTTAGCTTCTTTACCCCATTCTATAAGAAGGGAATACCAGGTCTATTGTACCGGTATACCACACTAATGATACATTGTCATTTAGCTTCTTTAACCCATTCTATAAGAAGGGAATACCAGGTCTATTGTACTGGTATACCACACTAATGATACATTGTCATTTAGCTCCTTTAACCCATTCTATAAGAAGGGAATACCAGGTCTATTGTACCAGTATACCACACTAATGATACATTGTCATTTAGCTCCTTTACCCCATTCTATAAGAAGGGAATACCAGGTCTATTGTACCAGTATACCACACTAATGATACATTGTCATTTAGCTCCTTTACCCCATTCTATAAGAAGGGAATACCAGGTCTATTGTACCAGTATACCACACTAATGATACATTGTCATTTAGCTCCTTTACCCCATTCTATAAGAAGGGAATACCAGGTCTATTGTACCGGTATACCACACTAATGATACATTGTCATTTAGCTCCTTTACCCCATTCTATAAGAAGGGAATACCAGGTCTATTGTACCGGTATACCACACTAATGATACATTGTCATTTAGCTCCTTTACCCCATTCTATAAGAAGGGAATACCAGGTCTATTGTACCGGTATACCACACTAATGATACATTGTCATTTAGCTCCTTTACCCCATTCTATAAGAAGGGAATACCAGGTCTATTGTACCGGTATACCACACTAATGATACATTGTCATTTAGCTCCTTTACCCCATTCTATAAGAAGGGAATACCAGGTCTATTGTACCGGTATACCACACTAATGATACATTGTCATTTAGCTCCTTTACCCCATTCCATAAGAAGGGAATACCAGGTCTATTGTACCGGTATACCACACTAATGATACATTGTCATTTAGCTCCTTTACCCCATTCTATAAGAAGGGAATACCAGGTCTATTGTACCAGTATACCACACTAATGATACATTGTCATTTAGCTCCTTTAACCCATTCTATAAGAAGGGAATACCAGGTCTATTGTACCAGTATACCACACTAATGATACATTGTCATTTAGCTCCTTTAACCCATTCTATAAGAAGGGAATACCAGGTCTATTGTACTGGTATACCACACTAATGATACATTGTCATTTAGTTCCTTTACCCCATTCTATAAGAAGGGAATACCAGGTATATAGTACCGGTATACCACACTAATGATACATTGTCATTTAGCTTCTTTACCCCATTCTATAAGAAGGGAATACCAGGTCTATTGTACCGGTATACCACACTAATGATACATTGTCATTTAGCTCCTTTAACCCATTCTATAAGAAGGGAATACCAGGTCTATTGTACCGGTATACCACACTAATGATACATTGTCATTTAGCTCCTTTACCCCATTCTATAAGAAGGGAATACCAGGTCTATTGTACCGGTATACCACACTAATGATACATTGTCATTTAGCTCCTTTACCCCATTCTATAAGAAGGGAATACCAGGTCTATTGTACCGGTATACCACACTAATGATACATTGTCATTTAGCTCCTTTACCCCATTCTATAAGAAGGGAATACCAGGTATATAGTACTGGTATACCACACTAATGATACATTGTCATTTAGCTCCTTTACCCCATTCTATAAGAAAGGAATACCAGGTATATAGTACCGGTATACCACACTAATGATACATTGTCATTTAGCTCCTTTAACCCATTCTATAAGAAGGGAATACCAGGTCTATTGTACCAGTATACCACACTAATGATACATTGTCATTTAGCTCCTTTACCCCATTCTATAAGAAGGGAATACCAGGTCTATTGTACCAGTATACCACACTAATGATACATTGTCATTTAGCTCCTTTACCCCATTCTATAAGAAGGGAATACCAGGTCTATTGTACCAGTATACCACACTAATGATACATTGTCATTTAGCTCCTTTACCCCATTCTATAAGAAGGGAATACCAGGTCTATTGTACCGGTATACCACACTAATGATACATTGTCATTTAGCTCCTTTACCCCATTCTATAAGAAGGGAATACCAGGTCTATTGTACCGGTATACCACACTAATGATACATTGTCATTTAGCTCCTTTACCCCATTCTATAAGAAGGGAATACCAGGTCTATTGTACCGGTATACCACACTAATGATACATTGTCATTTAGCTCCTTTACCCCATTCTATAAGAAGGGAATACCAGGTCTATTGTACCGGTATACCACACTAATGATACATTGTCATTTAGCTCCTTTACCCCATTCTATAAGAAGGGAATACCAGGTCTATTGTACCGGTATACCACACTAATGATACATTGTCATTTAGCTCCTTTACCCCATTCTATAAGAAGGGAATACCAGGTCTATTGTACCGGTATACCACACTAATGATACATTGTCATTTAGCTCCTTTACCCCATTCTATAAGAAGGGAATACCAGGTCTATTGTACCAGTATACCACACTAATGATACATTGTCATTTAGCTCCTTTAACCCATTCTATAAGAAGGGAATACCAGGTCTATTGTACCAGTATACCACACTAATGATACATTGTCATTTAGCTCCTTTAACCCATTCTATAAGAAGGGAATACCAGGTCTATTGTACTGGTATACCACACTAATGATACATTGTCATTTAGTTCCTTTACCCCATTCTATAAGAAGGGAATACCAGGTCTATTGTACCGGTATACCACACTAATGATACATTGTCATTTAGCTCCTTTAACCCATTCTATAAGAAGGGAATACCAGGTCTATTGTACCGGTATACCACACTAATGATACATTGTCATTTAGCTCCTTTACCCCATTCTATAAGAAGGGAATACCAGGTCTATTGTACCGGTATACCACACTAATGATACATTGTCATTTAGCTCCTTTACCCCATTCTATAAGAAGGGAATACCAGGTCTATTGTACCGGTATACCACACTAATGATACATTGTCATTTAGCTCCTTTACCCCATTCTATAAGAAGGGAATACCAGGTATATAGTACTGGTATACCACACTAATGATACATTGTCATTTAGCTCCTTTACCCCATTCTATAAGAAAGGAATACCAGGTATATAGTACCGGTATACCACACTAATGATACATTGTCATTTAGCTCCTTTACCCCATTCTATAAGAAGGGAATACCAGGTCTATTGTACCGGTATCACCACACTAATGATACATTGTCATTTAGCTCCTTTACCCCATTCTATAAGAAGGGAATACCAGGTCTATTGTACTGGTATACCACACTAATGATACATTGTCATTTAGCTCCTTTACCCCATTCTATAAGAAAGGAATACCAGGTCTATTGTACCGGTATACCACACTAATGATACATTGTCATTTAGCTCCTTTACCCCATTCTATAAGAAGGGAATACCAGGTCTATTGTACCGGTATACCACACTAATGATACATTGTCATTTAGCTCCTTTACCCCATTCTATAAGAAGGGAATACCAGGTCTATTGTACCGGTATACCACACTAATGATACATTGTCATTTAGCTCCTTTACCCCATTCTATAAGAAAGGAATACCAGGTCTATTGTACCGGTATACCACACTAATGATACATTGTCATTTAGCTCCTTTACCCCATTCTATAAGAAGGGAATACCAGGTATATTGTACCGGTATCACCACACTAATGATACATTGTCATTTAGCTCCTTTACCCCATTCTATAAGAAAGGAATACCAGGTCTATTGTACCGGTATACCACACTAATGATACATTGTCATTTAGCTCCTTTACCCCATTCTATAAGAAGGGAATACCAGGTATATAGTACTGGTATACCACACTAATGATACATTGTCATTTAGCTCCTTTACCCCATTATATAAGAAGGGAATACCAGGTATATAGTACCGGTATACCACACTAATGATACATTGTCATTTAGCTCCTTTACCCCATTCTATAAGAAGGGAATACCAGGTCTATTGTACCGTTATACCACACTAATGATACATTGTCATTTAGCTCCTTTACCCCATTCTATAAGAAGGGAATACCAGGTCTATTGTACCGGTATACCACACTAAGGATACATTGTCATTTAGCTCCTTTACCCCATTATATAAGAAGGGAATACCAGGTATATAGTACCGGTATACCACACTAATGATACATTGTCATTTAGCTCCTTTACCCCATTCTATAAGAAGGGAATACCAGGTATATAGTACTGGTATACCACACTAATGATACATTGTCATTTAGCTCCTTTACCCCATTCTATAAGAAAGGAATACCAGGTCTATTGTACCGGTATACCACACTAATGATACATTGTCATTTATCTCCTTTACCCCATTATATAAGAAAGGAATACCAGGTCTATTGTACCGGTATACCACACTAATGATACATTGTCATTTAGCTCCTTTACCCCATTCTATAAGAAGGGAATACCAGGTCTATTGTACCGGTATACCACACTAATGATACATTGTCATTTAGCTCCTTTACCCCATTCTATAAGAAAGGAATACCAGGTCTATTGTACCGGTATACCACACTAATGATACATTGTCATTTAGCTCCTTTACCCCATTCTATAAGAAGGGAATACCAGGTATATTGTACCGGTATCACCACACTAATGATAGATTGTCATTTAGCTCCTTTACCCCATTCTATAAGAAAGGAATACCAGGTCTATTGTACTGGTATACCACACTAATGATACATTGTCATTTAGCTCCTTTACCCCATTCTATAAGAAGGGAATACCAGGTCTATTGTACCGGTATACCACACTAATGATACATTGTCATTTAGCTCCTTTACCCCATTATATAAGAAGGGAATACCAGGTCTATTGTACCGGTATACCACACTAATGATACATTGTCATTTAGCTCCTTTACCCCATTCTATAAGAAGGGAATACCAGGTCTATTGTACCGGTATACCACACTAATGATACATTGTCATTTAGCTCCTTTACCCCATTCTATAAGAAGGGAATACCAGGTCTATTGTACCGGTATACCACACTAATGATACATTGTCATTTAGCTCCTTTACCCCATTCTATAAGAAAGGAATACCAGGTCTATTGTACCGGTATACCACACTAATGATACATTGTCATTTAGCTCCTTTACCCCATTCTATAAGAAGGGAATACCAGGTATATTGTACCGGTATCACCACACTAATGATACATTGTCATTTAGCTCCTTTACCCCATTCTATAAGAAGGGAATACCAGGTATATTGTACCGGTATACCACACTAATGATACATTGTCATTTAGCTCCTTTACCCCATTCTATAAGAAGGGAATACCAGGTATATTGTACCGGTATCACCACACTAATGATACATTGTCATTTAGCTCCTTTACCCCATTCTATAAGAAGGGAATACCAGGTATATTGTACCGGTATCACCACACTAATGATACATTGTCATTTAGCTCCTTTACCCCATTCTATAAGAAGGGAATACCAGGTCTATTGTACCAGTATACCACACTAATGATACATTGTCATTTAGCTCCTTTAACCCATTCTATAAGAAGGGAATACCAGGTATATAGTACCGGTATACCACACTAATGATACATTGTCATTTAGCTCCTTTACCCCATTATATAAGAAGGGAATACCAGGTCTATTGTACTGGTATACCACACTAATGATACATTGTCATTTAGCTCCTTTACCCCATTCTATAAGAAGGGAATACCAGGTCTATTGTACCGGTATACCACACTAATGATACATTGTCATTTAGCTCCTTTACCCCATTCTATAAGAAGGGAATACCAGGTATATTGTACCGGTATACCACACTAATGATACATTGTCATTTAGCTCCTTTACCCCATTCTATAAGAAGGGAATACCAGGTCTATTGTACCAGTATACCACACTAATGATACATTGTCATTTAGCTCCTTTACCCCATTCTATAAGAAGGGAATACCAGGTATATTGTACCGGTGTACCACACTAATGATACATTGTCATTTAGCTCCTTTACCCCATTCTATAAGAAGGGAATACCAGGTCTATTGTACCGGTATACCACACTAATGATACATTGTCATTTAGCTTCTTTACCCCATTCTATAAGAAGGGAATACCAGGTCTATTGTACCGGTATACCACACTAATGATACATTGTCATTTAGCTCCTTTACCCCATTCTATAAGAAGGGAATACCAGGTATATTGTACCGGTATACCACACTAATGATACATTGTCATTTAGCTCCTTTAACCCATTCTATAAGAAGGGAATACCAGGTATATAGTACCGGTATACCACACTAATGATACATTGTCATTTAGCTCCTTTACCCCATTATATAAGAAGGGAATACCAGGTATATTGTACCGGTATACCACACTAATGATACATTGTCATTTAGCTCCTTTACCCCATTCTATAAGAAGGGAATACCAGGTCTATTGTACCGGTATACCACACTAATGATACATTGTCATTTAGCTTCTTTACCCCATTCTATAAGAAGGGAATACCAGGTCTATTGTACCGGTATACCACACTAATGATACATTGTCATTTAGCTCCTTTACCCCATTCTATAAGAAGGGAATACCAGGTATATTGTACCGGTATCACCACACTAATGATACATTGTCATTTAGCTCCTTTACCCCATTCTATAAGAAGGGAATACCAGGTATATTGTACCGGTATCACCACACTAATGATACATTGTCATTTAGCTCCTTTACCCCATTCTATAAGAAGGGAATACCAGGTCTATTGTACCAGTATACCACACTAATGATACATTGTCATTTAGCTCCTTTAACCCATTCTATAAGAAGGGAATACCAGGTATATAGTACCGGTATACCACACTAATGATACATTGTCATTTAGCTCCTTTACCCCATTATATAAGAAGGGAATACCAGGTATATTGTACCGGTATACCACACTAATGATACATTGTCATTTAGCTCCTTTACCCCATTCTATAAGAAGGGAATACCAGGTCTATTGTACCGGTATACCACACTAATGATACATTGTCATTTAGCTCCTTTAACCCATTCTATAAGCCAGAGGATAAAACTTGATGGGTTATAATATTCGAATGTAGGAAAAAAAGTCACAGAAAAAAAGTCATGGAAAAAAAGTCACAGGAAAAAAGGTCACAGGAAAAAAAGTCACAGGAAAAAAAGTCACAATATATAATTTTTGTATGAAATAGTCATATGGTCTGCACATACATGTATGAATAGGAGAAACTTTCCAAATATTTTTTTTTTTATGGAAATGGTCATATGGTCGCACATACACGACATATATATAAATATATTGGAAAACATTTCCAATAAATATTTTGTATGGAAATGGACATTTTTTAATTCATTTTATACGACTGGCTTTGGAAATTTAGATATAAATCGCAAAACATTAAAATGAAACGTGTACATGCTGGTGTACTATTGATACATGCATGTTTTCAAGGATTTGTTATCTACGATAGTAGAGGGGCATTATGTTTTCTGGTATGTGCGTCCGTTCGTTCGTATGTCTGCCTGTCTGTCCGTTCGTTCGTTCGTCCGTCCGTTCGTCCGTCCGTCCGTTCGTCCGTCCGTCCGTTCGTCCGTCTGTCCTGCTTCAGGTTAAAGTTTTTGGTCAAGGTAGTTTTTGATGAAGCTGAAGTCCAATCAACTTGAAACTTAGTACACATGTTCCTTTTGATATGATCTTTCTAATTTTAAAGCCAAATTAGACTTTTGACCCCAATTTCACGGTCCACTGAACATAGAAAACGAAAGTGTTAGTTTCAGGTTAAAGTTTTTGGTCAAGGTAGTTTTTGATGATGTTGAAGTCCA
>NW_027268314.1:0-22934 GCF_963676685.1 Mytilus edulis
TTTTATAGAAGGTAGGTTTTTTGTGTTGTTTTTGTAGAAGGTAGGTCTTTGGGGTTTTTTGTTTTTGCAATGACATTCTATATTTGTCTCAGACTTGGAAGTTTTGTTTTTTATTTTCTTCCACCTCGCTTCCAATTTTAATCTAAATAAAAATCTGCATCAAATTACATCTGCATTAAGCATTTGACTTAATCATGTTAATTTACACATAATTTATTCAAAGTGAAAGAAAGATAAGGGACTTAATTCACCCAACTTTTATACCAAAGTGAAAGAAAGAAAAGGACTTAGTTCACCCATCTTTTATTCTAAATGTGTTCGGGTAAAAATTAACAGGATATGTAACTCAATTTAAATTACATGCTTGCTTTAACTAGTGCACTACTAAAGCAGTTCTACCATTGTCTAACATTCAAGAGACACAGAAAGCAAACTGAACGTTTTTTGGCATGCAGTATAGAAAAGTTCCCTTCCCAAATACATATTATCCCCATATAAGCACTAAGTACTAAGCTGATACTGTGAGGTTATGCTTTTCCATAATATCAATTTTGTCAATATTTCAATCTGCATTGTACCAATAAGTGCATACTATAGGACAAGTTTGGTTGTTTGAGTAGGAGCTTGTAGCATTATCATAGACAAAAATGCTGAAATTTTTATCATAAAAGAATATTGCATTTTAATGAAAAGGGGGAAAATTCTGAAAGCTTTGCAATCATAAAATATGTGAAACGAATACCTCAACAGACAGTATAACCATTCTAAGATATATATTTTAAAATCAAATTATTTTCCTAAGTATGTGTACAATCATTTAAGAACAGCAGTTCAAGTTATAATGAATAGAAGAGCTCAAATGTCAAACGTAAGAAAAGAATTTATATGTACAAATTGTAAATCAGAACGATTTAATTTTTATTAAACTGAACTGATTTCTTTTTCTTGAAGAGGGTCATAAATCAAGTTAAAAGCTAATCTTTTTATACATTATATAGGCATGTACCTGTAGCTGTGGGACTATTCTCTAAAGTTTAAAAGCTAATTGGCTAGCTACACATGCATTTAAAACTTGAACTGCTGTTCTACCATTTGCTTATAATTTTTTGAGTTAAATGCTGAACTCCTAACATATCATTTCAATCAGATGAAAGCTATATATTGCATAACAGATTCAAACATTCTTATACTTGAAAAAAATCATATAAATTATATGTTTTGACATTCAGATCAGGCGTCAAACTCTTTGTCATGGCTGGTTTAATGGTTTGAAAGGGTCTATAAATTTCTCTTTCAATGTCTTAAACTCATTCTAGTTCTTCGGAAGGCGACACTTGTTGAAAATCTGCGGTAACCTCACCCAGCATGCCCTACTCAAATTCCCTTTACCTCACAGTCCATTCATTAACTTAAGCATTTAATCCTATGCACCATAAAGATAATAGGTAACACGTTTGTTTATCCATTGCCCTAATGAAAATATTTTCCAACTTTTTTTTAGTTTAATTTTCCACAGAATACCAGTCAAAAGTTACTTATTACTATTAGAAGACAATTAGTCTATTACAGTAAAATAATCTGAGCATGTTCTTTGTGCCAAAAAAAAAATATGTTACTGTAATGTGCAGTCTACAGAGACATTGCAATAGTGAAAAGAATTTGTGACTATCTTTTGTTGTGTTCATGTTTCTATATTTGACAGTTATAAAGTAGCCTACTAGAAGGTTTTAAATACAAATGTATATACTAACCTCTTCAAAAAAAGTCTGTGTCTTCCTGAGTATGTGTTTCAATTCTGTCAGTTCTAGGAAATTTCTCTTCAATGCTTCTGAGTTAGCATTCACTTCCTTCATCTCATTTTCCAACTTTTCAAAGGTGGCCTTTAAAGAAATATCACATTAGTAACAAGAATGTGTCCCCAGTACACGGATGCCCCACTCTCACTATTATTTTCTATGTTCAGTGGACTGTGAAAGTGGGATAAATATCTAATTTGGCATTTTAATTAGAAAGATCATATTATAGGGAACATGTGTAATAAGTTTCAAGTTAATTGGACTTCAACTTCCTCAAAAGCTACCTTGACCAAAAACTTTAACCTGAAACTTGCACTTTCATTTTCTATGTTCAGTGGACCGTGAAATTGGGGTCAAAAATCTTATTTTGCATTAAAATTAGAAAACGTGACAGACAGATGGACGGACGAATGGATGAACGAACAGACCAGAAAACATAATGCCCCTCTACTATCATAGGTGGAGGGGCATAAAAACATTATATATTTTTTGTTTTTGTTTGTTGGTGCAGTAGATAATAACAACTGCAACAGTACATTAAGTGCTCATCTATGTAAGATTTTTTGTGCGCTAGTGGTTTATGCCACAGGGTAGTGATATGCGTCAAGTGTGGTTACAATTCATTGATTTGTTAACTACCGCTGGCTAGCATACTTGCTGTGTGAAAAGAAAGCCGAGTGCGTAAGTCTTTCCTGCCAGTACATAGCCTCTACACTATCAAGACTCCTGCAGTGCCTCCCCGCGACAGTGCACGTAAACTGGGGTCTAGCACCTCAGGCTAAACTGCAGGAGATCTCGGAGCAGCAAGGGCCCTAGAGATGCAGTGTGTAGGCCCACCGGTGTGTGGACATGCCCTAGCACTCATCAACCTTGTCCCAGCTATGAGTAAATAGGCGGTTAGATGAGAGTCGTAGCCCAGTAAGGCAACTCATCTAGGAGATGGTAAACTTCGAAAACAAACCTGGATAGAATGGATTCATAAGCTCAGGACAGCAGCCCTTCTAGAGGATGGAAACCTTGACTACAAATTCCCTGGCCCTCCAGGTTGGAGTGTTGGGCATGGGGTCAACTCTCCCATCCTGTAAAAACAACTACAGTTACAGAAACCACAACAAATGAAATTAGATTACCCTCTGTTATAGGTTCAATGGGGGACTCGAACCACAGCGGAATGACTCTTAGTGAAAGCCCTATTGTGGAAACTAGGAAAATGAATACGAGTCTTCTAGGACCTAAAGCACAAATACATATAGGAGCCTGGAATGTTCAAACAATGTATGAAACATCAAAGACTGCACAGGTCATCAAGGAAATGCAGCACTACAGGTTAGACATTCTTGGTGTGAGCGAATGTCGTTGGACTGGCTCAGGAAAGACAAGAACGAATAGTGGAAACATCATCCTACACTCTGGAAACATTGACAAACATATTAATGGTGTAGCAATAATTATATGCAAAGAGAAGACAAAATCATTACTAGAATGGGAACCAATCAGTGAAAGATTAGTAACAGCAAGATTCAACTCCGACTACTGCAAACTTTCTATCATACAGTGTTACGCACCAACAATTGATGCTGAAGATGAGACTAAGGATGATTTTTATGAACAGCTACAGACTGCCATTTCCAAAGTACCTCAACACGACATGCTAGTTATAATGGGAGACCTAAATGCTAAAGTAGGATCCGACAACACTGATGCTGAATATGTGATGGGCAGGCATGGTTGCGGGGTAAAAAATGAGAATGGTGAACGTGCTATCGATCTCTGTCTTTGTAATAAACTGGTGATAGGAGGGACCATCTTTCCACATAAAAACATCCATAAACTAACATGGAAATCACCTGATGGAAGAACAGTTAACCAGATTGACCACATATTGGTGAACAACAAGTGGCGTAGATCATTAAGAGATGTACGAGTACTCAGGTGTGCAGATGTAAACAGCGATCACTATCTACTAAAAGCTACCATCAAACTAAAACTAAGAAAGGCACCTGTTGAAAACCAGAACAGAAAGAGACTAGACACAGCAAGGTTGAAGTCATCAAACGTCAAGAAAGCTTTTTGCTTAGAATTGAAAAATCGGTTTAGTGTGCTAGATAACTCTGATGATGGAGAAGATAGTGTACAAGAAAAATGGGATAACATCAAAGATATATATGTAAAGACGGCAGAAAAGACAGTTGGTCATAAGACAAAAAAGAACAAAGATTGGTTAACATCGGAAACATGGCAAAAAATTGAAGAAAGAAAGATTATAAAACTAAAATCAGTAAATGCAAAATCCAAAAGGTTACAAGATCAACTGCAAGTAACATACAGAGCAAAGGACAAAGAGGTCAAAAGAAGTGCGAGAAAAGATAAAAGACAATATTTGGAGGACCTTGCAAAAGAAGCAGAAAAGGCAGCCATTCTTGGAGAGTTAAGTACAGTTTACAAAATCACCAAACAACTCTGTGGAACATCAAATGCACAGACAGCACATGTAAACGACAAAAATGGCAAAGCATTGAAAACAGAAAGGGAACAAGCAGAAAGGTGGGTCCAACATTTCAAAGAGGTATTAAACTGCCCTGAGCCTGATTTCATAGCTACCCCTGAACCATCAGAAGACGATTTAAACATCAACACAGAACCACCAACTATAGATGAAGTAAGAAATGCCATTAAATCATTGAAGACGGGGAAGGCACCAGGCATTGATTCCATTCAGAGATGTTAAAGGCAGACTTAGAAACATCATCCAAAGTACTCCACAATCTTTTCCTTGTCATCTGGGAAGAAGGGAACATTCCATCAGACTGGAGCAAAGGCCTGATTGTAAAATTACCAAAGAAAGGCAATCTACGCAACTGTGACAACTGGAGAGGGATTACATTACTTTCTGTCCCTAGTAAGGTCTTTTGCAAAATTCTTCTAAAAAGAATTGATAAAATTGTAGATGAAAAGCTTAGAGAAGAACAAGCAGGCTTTAGAAGAGGCAGAGGATGCATTGACCAAATTTTCACTCTGAGGAACATCATCTAGCAATGTATTGAATGGAACACACCACTTTTTATTAATTTCATTGACTTCAAAAAGGCCTTTGACAGTATCCATAGAGAAACTCTTTGGAAAATTGTAAGATCATATGGAATTCCACCTAAGATATTGATGCTAATAAAAGCCTTCTACAACAGCTTTGAATGCAGTGTCATCCTTGATAGCTCTATCTCAGACTCATTTGAAGTAAAATCTGGTGTAAGACAAGGATGTATTATGTCACCAATCCTATTTTTATTGGCCATTGACTGGATACAAAGAAATACAACATCAGATAAGAAAAGGGGTATCCAGTGGACCATGTTTAACCAGCTAGAAGACCTTGATTTTGCTGATGACATTGCCATATTATCAACAACAAGTGAACACCTCCAAGAGAAGACCAACATACTTACCAACTATGCAAAGCAAACTGGTCTGAATGTCAATACCAAGAAGACCAAGGTAATGTCAATAAACAATAGAAATACAACACCAATAACAATCAATGATCTGCCAGTGGACAGTGTTGACGATTTCACCTACCTTGGAAGCATCATAAGCAAAGAAAATGGAACAGGGAAGGATATAAAGGCAAGACTATCTAAGGCACGCGTAACATTTGCTAGACTTCACACAATCTGGAAGTCTAACCAGTACAGTTTAAGGACCAAACTGCGAATTTACAACAGCAATGTAAAGTCTGTCCTACTGTATGGTTCGGAAACATGGCGTGTTTTAGTGAGTGACCTTCAAAAAGTAGATGCTTTCCATACTAGCTGCCTTAGAAAAATCAACAAAATATTCTGGCCAAATAAGATCAGCAACAAGAGCCTTTTGAAGAAATGCAATGCTAAGAGCATAACAGAAGAAATTAAACAACGAAGATTTAGATGGTTAGGTCATGTACTGAGAATGCCACAACACCGCACACCTAAAACAGCTCTATATTGGACACCACCAGGAAAAAGGAAACCAGGGAGGCCTAGAATCACCTGGCGAAGAACTGTAACAGCAGAATTAGAAGCAATGGGCTACACCTGGGCCAAGCCCAGTACATGGCTAAGGACAGAGAGAAGTGGAGGCAGTTTGTTGTGGCCTTATGTCCCACTTGGGATGAAGAGGATAAGTAAAGTAAGTATGTAAGATTTAAACATTTATCTAAATGATGTGGTCAATGACGCCATTTTATATATCATATATATTTGCTTCTTGGGGCAATGCTTTGTGCAGCAAATTCAAAATACTAAAATTCATGAAGTTCCATTTTACATTAATTTTGTGGGTGTGAACCACTTATTCAAATGTCAAACAAAATATAAATTTCATCAGACTTGTAGGTAGAGTCTCCAAAAACAAAATACTTTTTTTTATGATTTCATGAAAACTGATACCCATGGCCATGAAAATAAATGAATCCATATTAATCCCTATAAACTGACTACATTGTACTTGTTTATTTCATCCAATTATAATTGATACTTTTATACACACCAAACAGTGGGTTTTATGCCTACCTCTAGGTCAATCATTTCTCTAGGAGCAGGAGCATCAGGATTATCACCAGTATCTAACATTGGTATACCATCTTTCTTTATTTCCTTTTCAAGAAATCCTAACAATAGAATGAAAATATGATTTACATATATTACATGAATGTTCAGGACAAAGCAATATATATATATATATATAACTTTGATTGTTAAGTGGAATATTTGTGAATAGGAAAACCAGTTTAACCCCAACAAAATCTGTTCCTGTACAAATTTTTTAATCTAACTTATTTATTTTTTTCTATTGTAACTCACTCTATGCCAGCCACAGTCAAATTTAACAGAACCATCTTGAGTGTTTTGCGTACACAATGGTACATGCATGTACTTCACATTTTATAACATTTATTATTTATGTGTCACTTTGTAATTTCCTAAATTTCATTTTTTTTCAGACATTTCCACTTTTGGATTTATTTTTAGAGAGTAGAGTTTTAGTGATATTAACTAGACACTTAGTTTTCTTGTTTGAATTGTTTTACATTGTCATATCGGGGCCTTTTACAGCTAACTATGCGGTATGGGCTTTGCTCATTGTTGAAAGCCGTACGGTGACCTATAGTTGTTAATGTGTCATTATGGTCTCTTGTGGAGAGTTGTCTCATTGGCAATCATACCATATCTTCTTTTTTATACTCAGTGTTCTCCCCAGAACTTTTGGATAGCATCACATTTTGCGTAAATAAAAATAACTGTATTTTTTTTAATTTCGTTTGTCGCGTCGCATTGATGCTCTATTCGTTTAATATGTTTTAGTTTATTGTTCAATTCATAACTGAGAATACAATTAAACTATAACCACAAAAACAGTTGTTTCAGATTATGTTTTCTTTATTCATTTATAGTTACAGAATTATTTTTTTCCTCTTGTGCCAAATAAAAATAAATATGTGGTTTCAGTTACCCAACAATAAGTCAAATGAATGAATGGTTCATTATAGATCAACCTGGTATATATATACAAAACTAAATATCTAGTACACAAAATTAACTATTTTTTATAGTATATCAAGTAAAGATAAAGTAGCAAAAGTAGCAAAAAAAAATCAATTTAAAAACTTTTTTTATCATGTTTATGAAATTCATTGTTTCATGGCACTTAATGAATTGGTTCCAGTTGTTTCTTATTTTTACATTAAAATGATATGTATTTTTAACAAAGTTATCTAAAAAATAGTCTGTTAAAGCGTAGTTTTCTCTCTTGGTATATTTTTTCTGTCTACTGTCCATCTGTTGTCATTATCGTGAAAATGAGGATTTTTGTCATATCTGGTCCGGTTCCGAACAGTAGTTTACAAAAAAATGTGCAATGGCGGCCGTAGAAAAATTTACGAAAATGAGTCCGAGAATAAACATTGTTTGACAAGAGATTGTGAATGAATAAGACGCTTTTAATGCATTAAATGGATTAAACATAAACTTAAGCCAATTATGATAACTTTTTAAAGAAGTATTAAACTTATTTTAGCTCTTAACCAAAATTCTCGCTAGAGGAAGAAAGTAATTTTTGGAGAGTTGCACAAATAAACGCCCTTTTAAAAAAAAAAATTTTAAAATTTCAATCTTTGAAGTTTCGTTATACAAAACGTAGATTTCGAATTGTTTTGTGATTGCATTTTTCCATGTCGAAATTGGTTATTGCAGACACGTGGTATTAGTGGTGTCTCAAGTGTCAGCTTGGGATATTAGCATCCAAACAGTTATCACCCTGAGGGCAATTAACACCTAGCTATTTAATCTCTTAATTGCCTTTAGTGTCCGACTTAAAGGGATTACAATTAAAGGTGATATAATTTTTATGATCATAATCGATAATAGATGAAAGTTCAAAATTGAGGACAAGTAAAATAGTATCTTCAAAATAATTATAGCGTCGCGGGAATAATTATAGCGTCGCGGTAATTATCATAGCATCACGGTGAAAAAATATAGCGTCGCGCTACCGCGACGCTAAAACGGCCTGGGGAGAACACTGTATACTTATGTAAACAATCGAATCATTTCTTGAATTGACATAAAGAAAGTAAGTCAGTAATTTATTCATTATAGTGACATATATGTAAATATGTACAACTTATAAAATATAATATACAACACATATGAATAAACCTGGCCTAATTGACCCATAAGTCACCCAATAACATGTTAAATAATATAAAACATATTCAAATTTTTAATTTCTTATTACATGTATTACGGTAATCATTTAAGAATTAATCTTCATTACTGTTTAGCTAAGTTCAATATTTTAGATATTTTTTTTAAAAAAAGAATTACATCTCTTGGAGAATGCCTGGAAAATGTATTTGGACAATTTTTGGGTATGATTCAACATAAACAACTGAAATTTTCGTTATTGTCCATAGATACATTTAAGAGAGATGTTGTTAAAAACTCGCCAAACAAATGTTCTCTTATACCAGCATAGAATGAACAGTTCAATAAAATATTAATCTCACATTCTGTAACTTCATCAATGCAAAATCTGCATGATTGGTATATAATGGTTTATAACATGAAATACTGTAAACCTAATTATTTTGCAGATAATTTATTTCTCCTGAAGCCCTTTCTATACAACTTCCAAGATTTTAAAATTATACTTATAAATCTATTTAAATAAGGTAAGGTCTAAGTTTTACATGTGTACCAGGATCTATATTCATAATTCTAACTGTGAAAGTTTGAAAAAATAAATCACTTGGAAAAAATAATTGGTTTACAGCAGTAACTAGAGAGAAAATCTACAAATTTAGAACATACTTAATTTTCTTTCCATCTCATCACACCTTCTTACTTCATTCACAAACTTTCGCTGAAATGCATTTACATCTGGATTCAGCTGAAACAATAATAAATCAATTTTATCAGATCGAAAAACATAGTGCCCATAAATGGGGCATAAGAATTATGATTGTTTATAACTACAACCACTGATAATTATAAGGGTCCTTATAATAGACACGCTAGTGGCAGATCCAGGGAGGGTTCCAGGGGTTGAAACCCCCCTTTTTTTGGACAATCAATGCATTTGAATAGGGACAAATAGTTGGACCCCCCCCCCCCCCCCCCCTTTTTGGTCCTGAATTCCGCTTGCATTAAAATTAATGCAAGTTGCATTGCATGGTCAACAAATGACTGTAAAAATTTGCTACATTTGCATGTATTAATAATGTCCCCACAAGGATAAAAATTTGAACAATTTAAAATGAACTATATCATGTATATTTTAGTGTGTTATACATATAAATAACATAAAATTATTTATTGGTATATTTTTAACAAATTTGATTCGTTTAGGGGTTGCTATATAGTCACATGTTAAAACTATATTTTAGAAGGTAGAGAGAAAACGGCAGATAGCAAAAAGCATATTGCATAGATAAGATGTCGAACAAACAAAAAAAAGTAAATTAAATAACAACTAATATGTTGTTATTGTCAAGGAGACAATATGATATCTATAAAATTCAAACAAAATCAAATGACGATTTTGATACAAATATGCATAATGGTCTAAAATTAATAATATAACAAATATAGCCTTTGTATATCAACCCAAAGAAGTATATCCTTGTATCGACCTCATAGTCATACAAAGGCTATATATATTTATATAATATCTATGTCATATAAATGTATGTAACAATTAAATGTCTAATCTTAAAATCAAATAGATTTAAATCACTATAACATAGTAATATTAATTCATAAGCTGCATTAACCTATATTTAAAAATTCATTATTTGAGTAAGTTATTAAACCATTTTTAACAAATAAGAACCCAACCCATGTTATTAATCAAATTCAAACAAATTTTCCATATCAACTGTTTCATAAATACATGAAGAGTAAAAACACAAACCACCATTGCAAACAAATTTTCTTTTTTTATTGCATAATTGGAAGAAAAAGTCCCCATGACTTTACATCAACATGATCAACAATCATATGTTGACCCTTACTTCAGACCAAACAAATTTAGAATTATAAATAAGAATAAATAAATTTTATAGAGTGATGGTAAATATATGAACATGATGAAAAAAAATGTTCATCTGATTTTTTGTTATTTTTCTTTATTACTTTGCATTTAGTTGCTAGTTATATCTTTTATTCAATGCATTAATGATTTTTTCCCCAAGAACCTAGTTAGGACAAGATATTGATATCATTGATTATAATCAGCTGTTTGGTCTTAAAGTACATGTTTTAAATAGTGAGAAAAATATGTAAATATGTACACAACTTCTTATTGTTCCAACAACTATTTCATACATCATTTTCAAACAAACAAATGTTCAATAAAAACATGAAAAAGAAGAATAAGAGGTTCTCACAACATTTGACAGGGTCAATAAATTAATGTACATCTAATTACTGATTAATGGTTAAAATTGGATAATTTACTGCATTACCAGAAAACAACTTTTATTAGTTTCACTTACATCTCTAAACTGTACAAGTCCAAGTTCTCCTAACTCAGACACACATGTGTAAGCAGCTTCTGATTGGAGGAATAACTGACATAATGTCATCTCTTCACTCCTAAGTAACGCCCCCATTTTGAGTTCTCTCTGATCACAAGACTATGGATATTATTCTTCTAACTCTGAAATGAAACAAGGACAATATCTTCAGTTTACAGTCAATAAATGTAAAAAAATATTCATGTGTATTATCGAATAACTATGATCTAACACTGACATTTAGCGTCGAAAAAAACCAACACAAGCATATGCATCCTGGCACTGGGGACTTTGTATTGCTTAGCAATATTCAGTGGGCCAAAATCTTGGTCAAAACAAGAATTTTAAATAAACATGTACATTTTTGGAAAGCTACCTAAACCAAAACATTTAACCTTTAGACCTTTAACTAAAACTTAAACCTTATAAGGATGGTCTGACCAACCCAGAAACCATGAAGCCTCTCTTCTGTAGGTACAGCTAAACTTCTGATTTTTGGAATATGAACACCACAGAAGACAGCAATGAGCACCTTTTACCATGTTTCACTGTTGGGGAAGTATGGTAAACGTCGTTCTGTTTCCTGCCTCCAATTAATAACTGGTCAAAGTTATTGGGATTAAAATTTTGTACGTCAAAAGTGTATTTTGTCTACTTTGACATCAGTGACTTTTCGAAACAAAACCGTTGAAAAGGCAAAACTTACCTGAAAGTGATCCTTAAATACTTAAATGTACAATGTTTCTTAGTATTTAACCTACATGTACATGTGTACATTGTATATGTACTAGCGATATATAGTATCCTCATAGAATGCATACATGTAAACTTTTATCAATGCAAGAATATATTTGAAACTTGATCATATATATCTGTATCCCAGAATTGAAATTTTGGCTAACAATAAATAACTGTTAAATAGATTTACTGCTTTTTACAATTTACATGCTACTACTTGCACAGAAAACACGTGATCATGAACATGCATACAAAATCACAATGCTATAACTCAATCCCAATAATGTGGATATTAACAGTATACACAAGCAGAAATTTGGTCTAGAAAGATACCTTTATTTATATTTGAATGTTTGCGTCTTTCACTTTTAAAGCTTATTGGATTTTATAGTTTGCACAAATTATTTAGTTCCCATAAACTACAGTATGTTGAGATTTATATTGGAAGTGAAAAAAAATGAGTTTTGTAAGTTGGTTGTATATTTTCAACAATGTAAACACACATTTAAATTAAGGAATAAAATATGAGCTTTCTAAAAAACAGAGTGCACTCTTAAAAAAATAAATCAATCACTTCAAAGTTAACAATCACATGAATTTTGTAACATCTGAACATTAATTGTATAAATCACATGAGGTCAAAAGAATTTCACCACTTGGAAATTCCTCTATATTTACATGTGATGATGATATATTTAATCAATTTCTTTATATGGTTGTCAAAAACTTACTTGTTGTCCGATTTTTATATAATTTTTATCGTTAATCTCATAAATGTACATAGTTTTTATGGTTATCATGAAATATTTATTTATCTTCCTATTTGCTATTGAAATAAAGTGGGTTTTTTCCTCCCCTAAATATCCTGTATATTCTTTTAATGCAGAATTCATATTTGTCTTTACAGTGATTTCCATACGTGCATGGTTCTATGAGAATAAACTATCTTAAAAGTTAAAAGTAGACAACATACTTTCTTTTCATACATTCATTATAACAAGAAACCACAGACATTTCTGTATTTAATACATAGGCTCTTGTTTCCTAGAATATTGAACTACATGGCACATACATGTATTATTAAGGTACAAAATGTATAAAAAAAAATCAAACTGTGATTTAATCATGTTAATCATGTTAATGGTGAAAATTTCAGATTTTGTGTTTAAATTAAAATTGTGTTTTTGTATGAAATATGTAGCTGAATTTTCAAACATTTTTTCAAATGGTGAAACACTATTTACCTCTAGTTGAAGTTATATTTTTTTTTTGTCTACACTACTATCTTTACATATAACTGTTTGAAAAGCTGTTTTTCTCAATGTTTAAGGGCATTTTTTTTTTATGTATTTGTAATATATACGGATTTGTGTTTTTTAATTTAGGACGAATAAATATCTACAAATGAAAAGCACTTTAAAGGGCACTTTAATAATAATTCGCTTTTAGCAGCCAGTATCATGAATATGTCATGTATGTACAAATGTATGGTACATGTGGTATGATATGACTTAATAAATAACAACTACAATATCATAAAAAAAAACCACTTCAGATATTATTTTATCGTGTTTATTGCATCTACATGTATATAATATCAAAAAGGTACATGTATATTTGTATAATTGGCTCTATATAATAGCTTCATGATTTACAAATGTAATTATATATCAACACATACAAATGACATACAACTGGTTACAAAAAAAACACAGAAAAAAGGAAATTATTGTTTATGTATATTATCAAACCAATATCATGAATATAAAGATGATACATATACAGATTAGTATGTACTGAAATGTTCCAATATTCAATTTTTAACTGTTTATGACTAAGTCTTTTTGCTAGACCTGATAGAACAGCTACTAATCAAAATTCATTTTTGTAAATTCCATACTTAATATATGAAAAAAATATGTTCTGACAGTATTTTTTTTCCCTAGCGCCCTACAAGGATTGACTGAGAGGCAATATGCCAATGCTTCTGCAGTTTTATAAAAAGAATTCAGGCAAAGAATCTAAATTAAATTAAGATTTAAAAATTAATAAAGTTGAGAATGGAAGAATGTGTCATAGAGACAACAACCCGAGTGAGAAAATCCAACACCAGAAGGCCTGCTTCAGCTAGCCCCGAAATAAAAATGTGTACTTGTTTGAGTGATAATGGACATCAAACTAAGGTACATGTAGCTACGTATACCATTTGATTTAACTAGTAAGATCAAACCCAGGACCCCTGGCATAAATCCCACTACCATGACTACCAAAAATAGTTCTCCACAAGCACAGCTATAGCAGAGCTGTTATAAATCTACTACATGTAGGTAGGAGGAACTACCTATACACTTTCCCCAGCTCAAGAGTCGTAACTTTAGTGTATAAGGACCATATCTTTATCTCTTTTCCCTTCAGCTTGCTAGATATTTTCTAACTATGTTTTTGGGGGGGGGGGGGGTACCAGTTTTTGAACCAAGAGCATGATTTGACTTTTCAAATAAACAACATAACTTGGTCCGAGACAAGAGCCTGTATGAGGAGTACTGATTTTAACTCTTAGGTTGAAGTGAGGCTCACTACCGAGTCCTCCAGATGGTTCCAATGTACTGCAGTGCACACAAAGATAAGAGTTTTTGAACTGGTCAGTCTTACTATTTGGAACAATGACCATGATGACTGCTCGTTTGTTGTTACAGGTTGTTATTCTATAATGTTCCTAGAAACGAAGTTATTATATGTTGTCATGGTCATGATGGTTGTAGCTTCGATTTGTTGTTTAGGTCTATGAAATTTAAATTTGGTCGTCCAACATGTCCAGAGGCATTTTCCCCTCAACCACTTTGAAAAAGAAAATCAGCCGTTAATGTTAACATCTTGATTGTAGTGACGGAAGCTGAAGCATTTTTGTTATACATGATTACATCCTTCATCCCTTGATTTGTATGTCATGTATGTAGTCTTTGGTAATAAATCTAGCTCCCCTCTTTTGTATGGATTCCACCAATTGGTCAATGTCTTTTTGGGCATATTGGTCCCAAATAATTGATCCATACTCCATAATACATCTTAGGAGTGCTATGTTGTCATTGCATAATACAAACCATCTTTGCATGATCTGATCATATGGAAATATGTCAGTTAGGCCTTTCTACGACAGTGTTTGCAGTAGTTGCACTGCACTATAATGATTGTAATAAAGAAATCTTACAAGCATAGATGTCTATAAGCAGCTGCTTTTCTAACATAATGAGCATAACATCATACCGGTTGTTATTTTACTAGCTCACAGATCAAAACCGAGGTCCGAACCCACCTAGAACTGGACTTGTGGCAACCAGGAAAATAGTTTTACTAAAGACTTACAAATATGATCCTATGATTTTTGCATTCTTTCAGTCCTTGAATAGTTCCATATAGCCAGTCTATGCGATTATCTACATAATTTATTACAAAAAGCACGTCTTTTCGTCATATGACAACAACGTCACCAATCAATGACTGAAGAAGAATAAAGGGAGATAACAAATTATATCAAAGCAGTTTCTTTCCTTATTAAAAAATTAAAAGGCCCTTAGTGTCATATGAGTAAAAAAAAAAAAGCAGACATACACATTCATTAAATACAATTACATCATTAAATGATTTATATAAAAAAAAAATACAATATTTGTGAGAGGAGAACCAGCTTGGTGAAAGAAAGATAACTCCACTTAAAAATAAATCTGTGTGAACTTAAATTTAGATATTACTCATATCAAACAAGATACTAGTTCAGACCAAGGATTTGTATAGTGAGACTATACGAATCCTTGTTCAGACCTAAAAATAAATAACGAATTTAAAGGTGATATAAAAACAACAATTAAAACTAGAGTAGAGTTTTTGTAATAATTAGATGAAATCAGAATCAGAATGAGAATAATTTATTATAGTGTCACTAGAGACATACTGGAAAAAAGTAAAATCACAAAAATACTGAACTTAGAGGAAAATCAATTCGGAAAGTCCATAATCACATGGCAAAATCAAAAACCAAAACGCATCAAAAACGAATGGACAAGAACTGTCATACTTGGTACAGGCATTTTCAAATGTAGAAAATGGTGGAAAATGGTGGAGACACATCAGTCAAAAATAAGACATATATAATATAAATCATAAAACAATTAAACTCATACTCTAAAAATATCATTACACACAAATCCTCCTTCGATTAAACATATGATGTAAAGTTTGTGCTAAAAATAGTTGAATTGCATCATTTGAAACTGAGAAATCAAATTTGTCCTGTGAATCAAAATTGTTAAAAGTCTCACAAATATCACCAGATTTCTTCATTAATTCATTTCTAAAATCTGCATAAAAATCCCACTTTTACCCCAAAAAAAAACATCCTCAACACAATTATCTGTACAATATATACAAGTACGCTCATTTGAAGGAATTCTTGGCGTGGTGTAGTATCTACCTGTCAGTCAAGTTGAACTGCTAGTGGTAAACAGACACTTCTAAAATTTGACAAAACACGTCTATGTTGCCTATTATTTTAACATCTTTAAATAAGAACTAAATTCTGAAACATTTAAGTACTCCCTATAAAAACACAATTATTACCGTATCATTCTTTTCTGTCATTAAAAACAATTTTTCAACCCACTCATTTTTATCTATGTCACAGATTTTGAATTTGATTTTTTTAAGCTTATGTTTGATGGAAAAAGTATCATTAATAGCATTTTCCATACCTAAAATTTATGCTTTGTTTGTAGAGTTTTTATGAATATCCCATGACCTAGCACAACCCTTACTCCACACATGAACCTTATATATAAGTCTCGTATCGTAAGTTTTGCCCACTCAAAGAAAACTTGAGTCGTAAAGTTTCCAAAATTTCTGCTGATTTCGCACTTCTAAGTCCATATCACCCTGAATGGCTATATTTGACGCATTTGAAGCACTTCCTAAGAATAATCGACATGCTTTGTTCTCTATTACTTGTACATTAAAGGGGAACCGCAAGTGACCGATCATCTCCCACTTAAAAAGGAAAATTAACAATAGGGAATGAAAAATCGTCTATTTTGTCGTGAAATTTTAGTATGGAGTTTCCCTTTAGAAATTGAAATGTCTTAATCCAGAAAAGGACAACTACTCCAGTTATGTTAGATTAATTAAAAGCAAGTTCCTAAGGGTAAATTGCGGTAGTATATTTAGAGAACTCTGGATTATTTAAAGAAAATTTATAACGGTAAGTATTATTTCATTCATAAAGATCATTCATTGAACGTATCAACCAAATGTAACAATGACGTGGGTCATAAACTGAGACGCATAGCAATACAGGAATACATTGTTCCTAAGAACCTAAGATTGCTAGTAAAGGGGCACAGTTAGTGCCAATAGGAATACATACTACCTGTCAATACACTTTATCACCGAAACGTACATATATGCTTTCCAGGAGAAATTTAAAGCTTAAATCATATCTTTTCGGAACATTTTCAGTAAGTGTGTCTAGCATACTTTCATTTTTCTAAACAGAAAAAAAGTTTTTTTAACTGATTTTATAGCTCGTTCTTATAATGTTGTACTGTTACCTAACGCTTACAGGTGAAGGGGTATCCCGCTAACATGTCTAACCTCGCCACATTCTGTACACATGTATATGCCTGTCCCAAGTCTGGAGCCTGAAATTTAGTGGTTGTCGTTTGTTGTGTTATTTTTTTTTTCGTTCATTTATTTCATTTTGTACATAAATTAGTTTTTTTTTTGTTTGGATTGTTTTACATTTGTCATGTCGAGGCCGTTTATAGCTGACTATGATATATGGACTTTAGTTAGTTTTGAAGGCCACACGATGACCTATAGTTGTTAAATTCTTTGTCATTTGCATTGGTCTCTTGTGAAAAGTTCTCTCATTGGCAATCATACCACATCTTCATTTTTATATTCAAAATTTACAGCAAATACCATTTAATCAAATATGAAAACTTCAACTTGTTACTAGTAAGATTGTATGGAAAAGTGGTGTAGAGAGTAGAAAAATCATAACTATCAACAGAATTACAAAAGGACCACCCAAAAGCACACATTTGATCTTAAACCTCTATGGAATTTTTAACACTAAAAAAAATTAATTTATACCATAATTTTTCATAAGCTTTATTGCAAAAGTCAATAACAAGTTCTTTGATAGAAGTAAGGGAGGTGGTTAGAAGCACTGACAGATTAGTAGTAGAACACTTACACAGCTACTTTAGTACAAGAAATCTTGATGTACAGTTCTAAAGATGCATATCAAATGTACATCTGTGAAGCTGTATATAAACTGTACAGCTGTAAAGCTGTATATAAACTGTACATCTGTTAAGCTGTATATAAACTGTA
Source organism: Mytilus edulis (assembly GCF_963676685.1). Taxonomy (NCBI): domain Eukaryota; kingdom Metazoa; phylum Mollusca; class Bivalvia; order Mytilida; family Mytilidae; genus Mytilus; species Mytilus edulis. Next base: position 17,971 of record NW_027268314.1, read on the forward strand.
CATCTGTAAAACTGTATATAAACTGTACATTTTTAAACATGTATAACCTGCAACTCTGTAAAAATGCACAATAACTACATTTTAAATCTGTGTAAGCTAAATATAGATTCTACCAGTGCATCTTGTGTGATACGACATCTAGCCACAGTTTATATACAGCTTTACAGATGCACATTTGATATGCACCTTTAGAACTGTACATCAAGATTACTTGTACTAAAGTAGCTGTGTACTATAGAGGCGGAGATGAAACATAATTTAAATGGTTGTTTGTGTAATTTCGGTATAAACCAGTACATAGTCGGGGCTTTCAAATGTTTAGAAGATGCTTTGAGCTGGGTAGTGGCAGTCATATCTTGTTTAAGATTTGACTCTTTGTCTCCAGCGTACGGACCTGAATGTAGACGAATTGATAATTTTGTTTGGAGAACTTCCGTGTAGTATATGCGTCACACCACCACTACATTAATGGATGCTTTGTCTTAATTTTTATTCTAGAAATGGGTATAACATTATTGGCGGATCCAGGGGTGGGATCCGGGGTTGGAACCCCCTTTTTTGGAAGATCAATGCATTTGATTGGGGACGTATGGTTGGAACCCCCAACCTCAATACCCCACCCTTTTATCCTGGGTTGGGACCTTCCCTTTTTAAAATGGCTGAATCCGCCCATGTACATCATCCATACCATAAGACAGGGAAAAAAAAGGGAATTTTACCATTATAAATTCAATTTCAAATTCTTCATTTGATCTTATCACGGAGGCTTTTCTTGCATTGCACATTTATAACGCTTTCAAACAGACAACTCTTTTTCTTTTTCACCCGAGCTTGATGGATAAAGAGAGAAAACTCTATATCTACACAGAATGATGAAAAACATTTTTTTTTAAAGCAACACGTGAACTCGGAACATCTGACTGAACACGAAAAATATGTTGATTGTTTGTTGTTGCTTTTGAATTGAAATAATGGACTAAGTAGAATCAGTTAATAGTGCTGTTAAAGCACATTTAATGAACTCATGTTATTGTGTGCAGATTCTTTAACATATCAATTAATAGCACTGCTGGATTTTAGGGTATACAGCTACCATTTGAATTTGCCTTTTAAGACTTGAATATTTTATTCTATTACAATTCCCAGTAACTGCAAACCGGATATTTAATTCTAATCACAATACAGATTATACATTTATTTTATCTTTAATACCTTAATTTATATTTTGTTTCTTGAATGCCTTCAATTATTCTTATACTCAATATGGAGACTGTCTGTACTCCTGGTAAAGGTTGTATAATGACATTGAAAGTCCATTTTCTATGTTTTAAGAAGGTTTCGTATATATACTTGAAAGTAACACACAAGCTTTGATTCTTTAAAATAAAGTTTTTTAATTTCTTTAGTTCTAAACGTAAACCATTAGTGTCTATTTTAATCTTTTGTAAGTTTTTGACCATTTTTTCTTCTATTATACATGTATAATTAAACTCGTTTACACGGTACGGTTTTATATATTATCTTTTTTTATATTTTGATGATTGAAGGTTTTAACTTAGTTTGGCTTGAGCCTTTCAACTCCGTTGTCAACTCCTTACACAGCACATTTTATAACTTGCAAACTGAAAGTCGGGTTTGTGATTGCTCTACCAGTAAGTGCCTGTCCCAAACCAGGAGCCTGTATTTCAGTGTTTTTCGTTTGTTTATGTGTTACATATTTGTTTTTCGTTGATTTTTTAAAAATAAATAAGGCCGTTAGTTTTCTCGTTTGAACTGTTTTACATTGTCATTTCGGGGCATTTTATAGCTGACTATGCGGTATGGGCTTTGCTCATTGTTGAAGACCATACGGTGACCTATAGTTGTTAATTTCTGTGTCATTTTGGTCTCTTGTGGAGAGTTGTTTCATGGGCAATCGTACCACATCTTCTTTTTTTATATATATATATATAATTTACTTCTGGCAGCGGGTTTGAGATATATCGCAATATGATTAGTTCTCGATCACTGCCTATTGTTTCGGCATCTTCCAGATTTTGTGGATATAACCTGTTGCATTTCTTCTCATTCATGCACGTGACAATAACGGTATACTCCAAAGTACTTGCCATATCTTATGATGTACCCTTTTATCTTTTATATATGCAGTTGTAGTTACAGCATTCATAAATTCTCATGTGGACCAGGATTTGACCACCTTTCCGGAGCACATGAGATCACCTCTGTTTTAGGTTTCGTGTTGCTCAGAGTTTTTGTCTTCTAAGATATGTTTTGTGTACTTTTGTTTGTCTTCTCGTCGTTTTTTGTTTTAATGCATTGGCATTCTCATGCATGTTGCTTTCGACTTGTGAGTTTGAATATCCCTTTGATATTCTTCACCTCTCTTTCGCTGGGAAATTTAGGGTGCTCCTGATGCACAACATTGATTCTTATCCGACCTTTTCCGTACTAAATTAGCTTTAAGGTTCTTGTTTTAAATTTCAGACACTAATAGAGAAAAAAACATATATACACAATTTTAATCTATGTAATGATATATCTACAGAATATTTTCTCATCTTACTAATCAATGAACAAAACCTGTCGCAAAAAAAAAAACCCCTTGTTATATTACACATGTTACAATAAATCTAAAAAAATATGCAATGTCAGGCAAGTTTTAAAAAAATATATACATTATGTACATACTAAATGATACTGCAATTTTAATATATAAAAGTCATATATCAGGAAGTTTAAAAGAACCAATCACAAAAGAACAAAATGTCTACGATTATAATCCTTGTGACTTTTGAGTATGTCCTAGTGTTTTTCCAGTGTGTTTTTCTACCGTGGAAAAACACTTCATGGAAAAGTCCGAGAAAAATTTACTCTCCACGTCCCGCAAGTAAAAGTGACGGACTATTTTGTGTTAGATATACCTCTCCTCTGCCAGGTTTCATCCTACGTTGGAAGATGGGGACATTTTTAAACATATAAATGGTTTACCACTAATAATCTTGACCAATAGATATCTGAACACAAAAAGCAACATTTTTGGAGGGGAAACAGTTTAAAAAGGGAGAAAAGTGTAAGTAACCTTAATCTGATTATTTATACCATACTTTAGAACCAATGTTTAAAAATCTTAAATATCTTGGCATGAAAAGCAAAGCAAAAAATAGTGAAAAAATAATAGAACAATCCTTTTATATAGATAAACAAGCATTACATGTGGATGATCGTTATTCTAATGAACAGAATATATAATTTTCGAAAATTCTTGATTTAATCATTTTATTTTTTTTCGAAAATGAAGGAATTTGAGATGTATAACTGAAATTATTAAAAATTACCTGAAGCAGACAGAAATATTTTATCCTTTTTGTCCTCACTAAACTACCTCAGTGCTAAATAGTCTGGTAAAATAATTATTTGTTATAATTTACATCCCGCTTTTATTTGTCATTTAAACAACCTCAAAGTACACTCGTATCTAGGTTTAATATATAACCACGAAAAAGGATACATGTGTAATGTCATTGGAAGTCGGAATAAGTATTGTTTAAGTAAATACCAAGTCGATCGAAGGTGCGAATCGACAAAAAACAGTTTCTTTTGTGATTAGCAATATTTTCTATTTTAAACGAGATACATTGTCGGAAAATCGCAGACGAATGTTTGTATTTAAAAAAAGCCTGTTTGCAGGATCTTAATTTAAAAAGTGTACAGAACACTATCACAATCATGTTGCAAAGTCGGTTACATTCTACGCCATAATTGCGTGTAGTAGAATGCTACTGTTATATTTTATTACATAAGTGCGATATTTTTCTAATATAATAACGATGTTTTTTTCATAATGAAATACTCACAAACGTTATATTTTTCTCATAGCAATACGATATTTGTTTCATATGAAAACATACATGTATGTAATTATATGGCACACTTCATTCCAAACAAACATGAAACATCGACAATTAATCATGACAGGTTCGACGGTTAGGAAAAGTATTGCTGACAGTGAAATATCGTAGCGTTTATAGAAAAAAAGGAGATGTGGTATGATGGTCAATGGGACAACTATTCAATATGGGGTGGATTTCAGAGGTCAATACACGACTTTCAACAATGAGCAAAACGCATACCGTATATAGTCAGCTAAAGGTCCCGAATTGGCAAAATGTTGTCAAACAATTCAAACGAAAAATTCAACCTTCCGTTTCGTGAAATAAAATAAAAGATAAACATATAAAATAAACAGCAACCATGCATTTACAACCACTGCATTGTTATCTTCGGTTTGGGATAGACACACACATAATTTGGTGGGGTTAAAATGTTTGTGAGGACACAAACCTCCTCTTTATATGTATGGGAAAAACGTGTAACTGCACAACGTGAGAACGCACTGTAAATTGTCTAGTGTTGGAATAGATTGACAACTTAGATCGGATAAAACCACATAAACAACTAACATAAAGATATAGCCACAAAGTACCGATCTAAGGCTACTCGCAGTTACTGAAAGCTTGTAAAAAACAATAAAATTATGAAGTACTCAGTAGTTTGTACTTCGGTACTGTAATGATTTCTAACATGTTGCAAACATTCTAAAATTGTCTGTTTATATAAATTCAGAAATAGATAAGAAACTAAGGTTGTAACCCTTCAGGCAAAGTTGACCGCAGATGAATTTGGCTGTTATTTTTAGGTCCTTTTGTGGTCACATGGGTTTTCAATTGCTTCGGTTCGTATACATTCGTGGCTTTCGTACAGTCCGCATACAGTGTTCCTGGTATTCAACTTTTTTAAAAACAACCATAAAAGGAAGGTTATTGTCGATTTATGTGATAAAATTTGTTTTGTCATTGAGTGTCTGCATAATTTATCTAAAATTTCATATTAGATTTAAAATATCTCAACTCCACATAAAAAAACGGTTTTCTCGTTTCGCACTTTCCGTAGACTGAAATCGTTCT
>NW_027268315.1:0-2500 GCF_963676685.1 Mytilus edulis
TTTCGCTTGTTTAAATTGAGCCTATCTAACGTGTTTAACCAGCCAACGTGTTTAACCAAACGTGTTTAAACCAACATGTTTAACCAACCAACCACCCAACCAACCAACCAATCAATCAATCAATCAATCAATCAATGCATGTTTCCGTTTCATGTGTTAAATACGGGATCCAAGATGGTTTTTTTCGCTTGTTTAAATTGAGCTTATCCAACGTGTTTAACCAGCCAACGTGTTTAACCAATATGTTTAACCAAGGTGTTAAACCAATATGTTTAACCAACGTGTTTAACCAACGTGTTTAACCAACGTGTTTAACCAACCAACCAACCAATCAATCAATCAATGCATGTTTCCGTTTCATGTGTTAATACGGGATCCGAGATGGTTTTTTTTTCGTTTGTTAAAATTGAGCCTATCAACGTGTTTAACCAGCCAACGTGTTTAAACTACGTGTTTAACCGACATGTTTAACCAACGTGTTTAACCAACCAACCAACCAACCAACCAACCAATAAATAAATCAATGCATGTTTCCGTTTCATGTGTTAAATACGGGATCCAAGATGGTTTTTTTCGCTTGTTTAAATTGAGCCTATCCAACGTGTTTAACCAATATGTTTAACCAAGGTGTTAAACCAATATGTTTAACCAACGTGTTTAACCAACGTGTTTAACCAACCAACCAACCAATCAATCAATCAATGCATGTTTCCGTTTCATGTGTTAAATACGGGATCCGAGATGGTTTTTTTTCGTTTGTTAAAATTGAGCCTATCAAACGTGTTTAACCAGCCAACGTGTTTAAACGTGTTTTAACCGACATGTTTAACCAACGTGTTTAACCAACCAACCAACCAACCAACCAACCAATAAATAAATCAATGCATGTTTCCGTTTCATGTGTTAAATACGGGATCCAAGATGTTTTTTTTTCGCTTGTTTAAATTGAGCCCATCAAACGTGTTTAACCAGCCAACGTGTTTAACCAACGTGTTAAACCAACATGTTTAACCAATGTGTTTAACCAACCAACCAACCAACCAACCAACCAATCAATCACTTAATGTATGTTTCCGTGTCATGCGTTTAATACGGGATGCAAGGTCTCTTGAGGTCTTTTTCCCCCTTGTTCTAAGTGACCCTATCAAACGTGTTTAATCAACCAACCAACAAACCAACCAACCAACCAATCAATCAACCAACTAATCAATCAATCAATATGTATGACTGTTTATTTATGACAGTTTATTGAAGGAACAAACTCTCAATTATTCAAGAAAATTTTTATTTTATTATTGTTCTTACGTCTCTTCTGAAAAAAAATCCACATATTCTCTGAAACTACAAGTCCAATCGACCTGAAAATTTGCAGTCAGCAGGGCATACATGTACTGAAGGTTCATAAAAAAACTTTTTGCAGATATCTCTCAAGACTTTTCCTAGAAAAAAAGAAATGGCAATGCAGTAAAAATCGCTTGCTAGGTCCGTCAATCTCAGTAAAAACCTACAATAAAATGTCCGCTCCGAGATTGAAATACTAATCTGTGTTACAAACAGGTGCTGAAAAATGGACATTATCAAAAAATAATCATTAAATGTGTTTTAAAGTTACACCGGATCGATTAAATCCAAAACATGCACTGCTGATGAACTGTGATCAAAATGTCAATTTCCTACAATGACAAAAGAAATTACATTGTGTACATTCCATCTCTATACATGTTGTCTGTTTAACGTCCCGACCTAAAGAGAAATAAAAAGACTAAGTTTTTCTTAATATAAACCCGCGTCACGTGATGTCTCCTCAATCTTGCGCGCGCGCTGTATCTAAAATAAAAGAAAAACTTTCCAAACTAAACATGAAACTTCTCCGGTAACATAATAATATAGACCCCATACCAAAGAAAACAAACAAACAAATAAACAAATACCCCCCCCCCCTTTTTTCCAAATCAATCAATAAAAAAAATCAATTATCCATTCATTATAGGGGAAAGACTGCCTAACAATTGGTTTTTGAAACAATTGCTTTATATTTATTATTAAGTCTTTCCACTTTTCTGTGGAAAGACTTATTGTATTTGTTCTGATTATTATTATTATTATTATTATTATTATTATTATTATTATTTTTTTTTTTCCGCCAACTTTTGTTCTTGCGATAAATGTTTGTTTCGCAATATGTCGCTTAGATATTTCTCATATTGTATCGTATAGTTTATGCGCTTTTAAATTTCACCCTGCTAAGACGAACAATTTTCTCTGTAAGAGTTATCTCCCTATTCACTGTTTATCATGTGTGTGCATCTCCTTCGTAACAAAAAAAGATAGCGACAAAATTCTTTTTACAAATTGTTCGTTACATCCTCAGAAAATTTTGGCTAATTTGGATCGAAGCGATTCGATGAAATTTTATAGGAGTTATCTATCTTTACGGAATAAATTTGTCGGTATGTTTTTTTAACTCATAAACCGTTAACCGTATAACCCTGGAATGTTT
>NW_027268316.1:0-22843 GCF_963676685.1 Mytilus edulis
TTTTGCCTTAAAGGGACAAATATATATTATAGTGATGTTTTCGCATAGAAATGTGTTCGCGAATGGAGTAAAACAATTCTGAAAAATATTGTACGGCACGTATACTTTAATTTAAAAGCATCAGTTTGGTATATTTAATGCAAATATTACAGATTTGTACATAGCAACCAGAAATAAGAAAACCAGACTCTGCGCGAATATTGAAGTTTTTTTCAACTTTTTGTGACGTCATGATATTTTATTCAATCTCTCATATATTTGAAACCAAAAGTTGCACATGCAAAGTGTAGATTTTTTCTACTTTGACCTGTATTTCTGATCAGTGTGACATAAATTTTAATTCATTATAATATATATTTGGTACTATTTAAAGTCATAAAAGTACAAGTGCCATCCCTAAGAAAAAAACTATTTCCATATTTTTCTCAACTCAGCTATAACTAAGTTCACATAATACTAGGGACAAAATATATTTAAAGTAACTTTATTCATGCTTATTTCATAGTTTTTATTCTATTTATTCAAAAGAAACCCTATTTTATGATTTATTTTCTTTGTAAAACTGATGAAAATGAGATACAGGAAATGTTTGGATTTTGCTGGTTAAACTGTTTGCCACTGGCCAATATGCCAGTACTATGCGACATGAAAAAAGAGCTGTATTTTCACTATTCGTGGTCACAATCCTTAAAGTCAGACATCATTTTAATCGGTATAGTGTACAGATTCAGAAAAGCTAAGAAATTTTAATATATCGCATATAAAGTTTTGCCTTAAGGGTGCTATAAACAGTTTCGTATAAAAAACTAGGGGTTATTCCCCGACTAAAAATAACCATGGAGGGAAACCCCTGTTTATTTACTCAATTGGTGAAAAAGTATCATGTTTTTTGTATTTGATTGTAAAAATTAGTTAATTAGCTTTGAATTAAAACAGGTTGAATGATTGAAATAATTTTAAAAATTATATTAACTTTACATGTTTTGAGGGGAGACAACACTGTAAACAACCTGTTTTTTTGGCAGTGAAAATTGAAAACTTATTTGCAGCCACTGTAGCTCTTTTCGGAGCAGGAAACCGTACCCTGAAACAAGATTTTTTTGAAAGGCCAGGTAAAAACCTACAAATTTCATACAGTTTTGATTATGTAAAATGTGCATGGATCATGTCTTCATGGGTGTGCACATGACCAGGTTTCAAGTTTTTTATGTTCAAATTAGACCTTTTTTCCCCCATGTTCATTGGATGGAATATTTTTAATATATTAAAAGTACACATTATTTTTATTTCATTATAAACTAGAGAACATTCTGATTCCAGTGATATCTAGTTTTATACAAGTATCTTTATTAATCAGTCCACCACTAAGGGTCACTTATGCATGGTCCCTCAAAATGTGACGTCATAGAAAAAAACTGTTGATTGCACCCTTAAAGGGACAAATATATATTATAGTGATGTTTTCGCATAGAAATGTGTTCGCGAATGGAGTAAAACAATTCTGAAAAATATTGTACGGCACGTATACTTTAATTTAAAAGCATCAGTTTGGTATATTTAATGCAAATATTACAGATTTGTACATAGCAACCAGAAATAAGAAAACCAGACTCTGCGCGAATATTGAAGTTTTTTTCAACTTTTTGTGACGTCATGATATTTTATTCAATCTCTCATATATTTGAAACCAAAAGTTGCACATGCAAAGTGTAGATTTTTTCTACTTTGACCTGTATTTCTGATCAGTGTGACATAAATTTTAATTCATTATAATATATATTTGGTACTATTTAAAGTCATAAAAGTACAAGTGCCATCCCTAAGAAAAAAACTATTTCCATATTTTTCTCAACTCAGCTATAACTAAGTTCACATAATACTAGGGACAAAATATATTTAAAGTAACTTTATTCATGCTTATTTCATAGTTTTTATTCTATTTATTCAAAAGAAACCCTATTTTATGATTTATTTTCTTTGTAAAACTGATGAAAATGAGATACAGGAAATGTTTGGATTTTGCTGGTTAAACTGTTTGCCACTGGCCAATATGCCAGTACTATGCGACATGAAAAAAGAGCTGTATTTTCACTATTCGTGGTCACAATCCTTAAAGTCAGACATCATTTTAATCGGTATAGTGTACAGATTCAGAAAAGCTAAGAAATTTTAATATATCGCATATAAAGTTTTGCCTTAAAGGGACAAATATATATTATAGTGATGTTTTCGCATAGAAATGTGTTCGCGAATGGAGTAAAACAATTCTGAAAAATATTGTACGGCACGTATACTTTAATTTAAAAGCATCAGTTTGGTATATTTAATGCAAATATTACAGATTTGTACATAGCAACCAGAAATAAGAAAACCAGACTCTGCGCGAATATTGAAGTTTTTTTCAACTTTTTGTGACGTCATGATATTTTATTCAATCTCTCATATATTTGAAACCAAAAGTTGCACATGCAAAGTGTAGATTTTTTCTACTTTGACCTGTATTTCTGATCAGTGTGACATAAATTTTAATTCATTATAATATATATTTGGTACTATTTAAAGTCATAAAAGTACAAGTGCCATCCCTAAGAAAAAAACTATTTCCATATTTTTCTCAACTCAGCTATAACTAAGTTCACATAATACTAGGGACAAAATATATTTAAAGTAACTTTATTCATGCTTATTTCATAGTTTTTATTCTATTTATTCAAAAGAAACCCTATTTTATGATTTATTTTCTTTGTAAAACTGATGAAAATGAGATACAGGAAATGTTTGGATTTTGCTGGTTAAACTGTTTGCCACTGGCCAATATGCCAGTACTATGCGACATGAAAAAAGAGCTGTATTTTCACTATTCGTGGTCACAATCCTTAAAGTCAGACATCATTTTAATCGGTATAGTGTACAGATTCAGAAAAGCTAAGAAATTTTAATATATCGCATATAAAGTTTTGCCTTAAGGGTGCTATAAACAGTTTCGTATAAAAAACTAGGGGTTATTCCCCGACTAAAAATAACCATGGAGGGAAACCCCTGTTTATTTACTCAATTGGTGAAAAAGTATCATGTTTTTTGTATTTGATTGTAAAAATTAGTTAATTAGCTTTGAATTAAAACAGGTTGAATGATTGAAATAATTTTAAAAATTATATTAACTTTACATGTTTTGAGGGGAGACAACACTGTAAACAACCTGTTTTTTTGGCAGTGAAAATTGAAAACTTATTTGCAGCCACTGTAGCTCTTTTCGGAGCAGGAAACCGTACCCTGAAACAAGATTTTTTTGAAAGGCCAGGTAAAAACCTACAAATTTCATACAGTTTTGATTATGTAAAATGTGCATGGATCATGTCTTCATGGGTGTGCACATGACCAGGTTTCAAGTTTTTTATGTTCAAATTAGACCTTTTTTCCCCCATGTTCATTGGATGGAATATTTTTAATATATTAAAAGTACACATTATTTTTATTTCATTATAAACTAGAGAACATTCTGATTCCAGTGATATCTAGTTTTATACAAGTATCTTTATTAATCAGTCCACCACTAAGGGTCACTTATGCATGGTCCCTCAAAATGTGACGTCATAGAAAAAAACTGTTGATTGCACCCTTAAAGGGACAAATATATATTATAGTGATGTTTTCGCATAGAAATGTGTTCGCGAATGGAGTAAAACAATTCTGAAAAATATTGTACGGCACGTATACTTTAATTTAAAAGCATCAGTTTGGTATATTTAATGCAAATATTACAGATTTGTACATAGCAACCAGAAATAAGAAAACCAGACTCTGCGCGAATATTGAAGTTTTTTTCAACTTTTTGTGACGTCATGATATTTTATTCAATCTCTCATATATTTGAAACCAAAAGTTGCACATGCAAAGTGTAGATTTTTTCTACTTTGACCTGTATTTCTGATCAGTGTGACATAAATTTTAATTCATTATAATATATATTTGGTACTATTTAAAGTCATAAAAGTACAAGTGCCATCCCTAAGAAAAAAACTATTTCCATATTTTTCTCAACTCAGCTATAACTAAGTTCACATAATACTAGGGACAAAATATATTTAAAGTAACTTTATTCATGCTTATTTCATAGTTTTTATTCTATTTATTCAAAAGAAACCCTATTTTATGATTTATTTTCTTTGTAAAACTGATGAAAATGAGATACAGGAAATGTTTGGATTTTGCTGGTTAAACTGTTTGCCACTGGCCAATATGCCAGTACTATGCGACATGAAAAAAGAGCTGTATTTTCACTATTCGTGGTCACAATCCTTAAAGTCAGACATCATTTTAATCGGTATAGTGTACAGATTCAGAAAAGCTAAGAAATTTTAATATATCGCATATAAAGTTTTGCCTTAAGGGTGCTATAAACAGTTTCGTATAAAAAACTAGGGGTTATTCCCCGACTAAAAATAACCATGGAGGGAAACCCCTGTTTATTTACTCAATTGGTGAAAAAGTATCATGTTTTTTGTATTTGATTGTAAAAATTAGTTAATTAGCTTTGAATTAAAACAGGTTGAATGATTGAAATAATTTTAAAAATTATATTAACTTTACATGTTTTGAGGGGAGACAACACTGTAAACAACCTGTTTTTTTGGCAGTGAAAATTGAAAACTTATTTGCAGCCACTGTAGCTCTTTTCGGAGCAGGAAACCGTACCCTGAAACAAGATTTTTTTGAAAGGCCAGGTAAAAACCTACAAATTTCATACAGTTTTGATTATGTAAAATGTGCATGGATCATGTCTTCATGGGTGTGCACATGACCAGGTTTCAAGTTTTTTATGTTCAAATTAGACCTTTTTTCCCCCATGTTCATTGGATGGAATATTTTTAATATATTAAAAGTACACATTATTTTTATTTCATTATAAACTAGAGAACATTCTGATTCCAGTGATATCTAGTTTTATACAAGTATCTTTATTAATCAGTCCACCACTAAGGGTCACTTATGCATGGTCCCTCAAAATGTGACGTCATAGAAAAAAACTGTTGATTGCACCCTTAAAGGGACAAATATATATTATAGTGATGTTTTCGCATAGAAATGTGTTCGCGAATGGAGTAAAACAATTCTGAAAAATATTGTACGGCACGTATACTTTAATTTAAAAGCATCAGTTTGGTATATTTAATGCAAATATTACAGATTTGTACATAGCAACCAGAAATAAGAAAACCAGACTCTGCGCGAATATTGAAGTTTTTTTCAACTTTTTGTGACGTCATGATATTTTATTCAATCTCTCATATATTTGAAACCAAAAGTTGCACATGCAAAGTGTAGATTTTTTCTACTTTGACCTGTATTTCTGATCAGTGTGACATAAATTTTAATTCATTATAATATATATTTGGTACTATTTAAAGTCATAAAAGTACAAGTGCCATCCCTAAGAAAAAAACTATTTCCATATTTTTCTCAACTCAGCTATAACTAAGTTCACATAATACTAGGGACAAAATATATTTAAAGTAACTTTATTCATGCTTATTTCATAGTTTTTATTCTATTTATTCAAAAGAAACCCTATTTTATGATTTATTTTCTTTGTAAAACTGATGAAAATGAGATACAGGAAATGTTTGGATTTTGCTGGTTAAACTGTTTGCCACTGGCCAATATGCCAGTACTATGCGACATGAAAAAAGAGCTGTATTTTCACTATTCGTGGTCACAATCCTTAAAGTCAGACATCATTTTAATCGGTATAGTGTACAGATTCAGAAAAGCTAAGAAATTTTAATATATCGCATATAAAGTTTTGCCTTAAGGGTGCTATAAACAGTTTCGTATAAAAAACTAGGGGTTATTCCCCGACTAAAAATAACCATGGAGGGAAACCCCTGTTTATTTACTCAATTGGTGAAAAAGTATCATGTTTTTTGTATTTGATTGTAAAAATTAGTTAATTAGCTTTGAATTAAAACAGGTTGAATGATTGAAATAATTTTAAAAATTATATTAACTTTACATGTTTTGAGGGGAGACAACACTGTAAACAACCTGTTTTTTTGGCAGTGAAAATTGAAAACTTATTTGCAGCCACTGTAGCTCTTTTCGGAGCAGGAAACCGTACCCTGAAACAAGATTTTTTTGAAAGGCCAGGTAAAAACCTACAAATTTCATACAGTTTTGATTATGTAAAATGTGCATGGATCATGTCTTCATGGGTGTGCACATGACCAGGTTTCAAGTTTTTTATGTTCAAATTAGACCTTTTTTCCCCCATGTTCATTGGATGGAATATTTTTAATATATTAAAAGTACACATTATTTTTATTTCATTATAAACTAGAGAACATTCTGATTCCAGTGATATCTAGTTTTATACAAGTATCTTTATTAATCAGTCCACCACTAAGGGTCACTTATGCATGGTCCCTCAAAATGTGACGTCATAGAAAAAAACTGTTGATTGCACCCTTAAAGGGACAAATATATATTATAGTGATGTTTTCGCATAGAAATGTGTTCGCGAATGGAGTAAAACAATTCTGAAAAATATTGTACGGCACGTATACTTTAATTTAAAAGCATCAGTTTGGTATATTTAATGCAAATATTACAGATTTGTACATAGCAACCAGAAATAAGAAAACCAGACTCTGCGCGAATATTGAAGTTTTTTTCAACTTTTTGTGACGTCATGATATTTTATTCAATCTCTCATATATTTGAAACCAAAAGTTGCACATGCAAAGTGTAGATTTTTTCTACTTTGACCTGTATTTCTGATCAGTGTGACATAAATTTTAATTCATTATAATATATATTTGGTACTATTTAAAGTCATAAAAGTACAAGTGCCATCCCTAAGAAAAAAACTATTTCCATATTTTTCTCAACTCAGCTATAACTAAGTTCACATAATACTAGGGACAAAATATATTTAAAGTAACTTTATTCATGCTTATTTCATAGTTTTTATTCTATTTATTCAAAAGAAACCCTATTTTATGATTTATTTTCTTTGTAAAACTGATGAAAATGAGATACAGGAAATGTTTGGATTTTGCTGGTTAAACTGTTTGCCACTGGCCAATATGCCAGTACTATGCGACATGAAAAAAGAGCTGTATTTTCACTATTCGTGGTCACAATCCTTAAAGTCAGACATCATTTTAATCGGTATAGTGTACAGATTCAGAAAAGCTAAGAAATTTTAATATATCGCATATAAAGTTTTGCCTTAAAGGGACAAATATATATTATAGTGATGTTTTCGCATAGAAATGTGTTCGCGAATGGAGTAAAACAATTCTGAAAAATATTGTACGGCACGTATACTTTAATTTAAAAGCATCAGTTTGGTATATTTAATGCAAATATTACAGATTTGTACATAGCAACCAGAAATAAGAAAACCAGACTCTGCGCGAATATTGAAGTTTTTTTCAACTTTTTGTGACGTCATGATATTTTATTCAATCTCTCATATATTTGAAACCAAAAGTTGCACATGCAAAGTGTAGATTTTTTCTACTTTGACCTGTATTTCTGATCAGTGTGACATAAATTTTAATTCATTATAATATATATTTGGTACTATTTAAAGTCATAAAAGTACAAGTGCCATCCCTAAGAAAAAAACTATTTCCATATTTTTCTCAACTCAGCTATAACTAAGTTCACATAATACTAGGGACAAAATATATTTAAAGTAACTTTATTCATGCTTATTTCATAGTTTTTATTCTATTTATTCAAAAGAAACCCTATTTTATGATTTATTTTCTTTGTAAAACTGATGAAAATGAGATACAGGAAATGTTTGGATTTTGCTGGTTAAACTGTTTGCCACTGGCCAATATGCCAGTACTATGCGACATGAAAAAAGAGCTGTATTTTCACTATTCGTGGTCACAATCCTTAAAGTCAGACATCATTTTAATCGGTATAGTGTACAGATTCAGAAAAGCTAAGAAATTTTAATATATCGCATATAAAGTTTTGCCTTAAGGGTGCTATAAACAGTTTCGTATAAAAAACTAGGGGTTATTCCCCGACTAAAAATAACCATGGAGGGAAACCCCTGTTTATTTACTCAATTGGTGAAAAAGTATCATGTTTTTTGTATTTGATTGTAAAAATTAGTTAATTAGCTTTGAATTAAAACAGGTTGAATGATTGAAATAATTTTAAAAATTATATTAACTTTACATGTTTTGAGGGGAGACAACACTGTAAACAACCTGTTTTTTTGGCAGTGAAAATTGAAAACTTATTTGCAGCCACTGTAGCTCTTTTCGGAGCAGGAAACCGTACCCTGAAACAAGATTTTTTTGAAAGGCCAGGTAAAAACCTACAAATTTCATACAGTTTTGATTATGTAAAATGTGCATGGATCATGTCTTCATGGGTGTGCACATGACCAGGTTTCAAGTTTTTTATGTTCAAATTAGACCTTTTTTCCCCCATGTTCATTGGATGGAATATTTTTAATATATTAAAAGTACACATTATTTTTATTTCATTATAAACTAGAGAACATTCTGATTCCAGTGATATCTAGTTTTATACAAGTATCTTTATTAATCAGTCCACCACTAAGGGTCACTTATGCATGGTCCCTCAAAATGTGACGTCATAGAAAAAAACTGTTGATTGCACCCTTAAAGGGACAAATATATATTATAGTGATGTTTTCGCATAGAAATGTGTTCGCGAATGGAGTAAAACAATTCTGAAAAATATTGTACGGCACGTATACTTTAATTTAAAAGCATCAGTTTGGTATATTTAATGCAAATATTACAGATTTGTACATAGCAACCAGAAATAAGAAAACCAGACTCTGCGCGAATATTGAAGTTTTTTTCAACTTTTTGTGACGTCATGATATTTTATTCAATCTCTCATATATTTGAAACCAAAAGTTGCACATGCAAAGTGTAGATTTTTTCTACTTTGACCTGTATTTCTGATCAGTGTGACATAAATTTTAATTCATTATAATATATATTTGGTACTATTTAAAGTCATAAAAGTACAAGTGCCATCCCTAAGAAAAAAACTATTTCCATATTTTTCTCAACTCAGCTATAACTAAGTTCACATAATACTAGGGACAAAATATATTTAAAGTAACTTTATTCATGCTTATTTCATAGTTTTTATTCTATTTATTCAAAAGAAACCCTATTTTATGATTTATTTTCTTTGTAAAACTGATGAAAATGAGATACAGGAAATGTTTGGATTTTGCTGGTTAAACTGTTTGCCACTGGCCAATATGCCAGTACTATGCGACATGAAAAAAGAGCTGTATTTTCACTATTCGTGGTCACAATCCTTAAAGTCAGACATCATTTTAATCGGTATAGTGTACAGATTCAGAAAAGCTAAGAAATTTTAATATATCGCATATAAAGTTTTGCCTTAAGGGTGCTATAAACAGTTTCGTATAAAAAACTAGGGGTTATTCCCCGACTAAAAATAACCATGGAGGGAAACCCCTGTTTATTTACTCAATTGGTGAAAAAGTATCATGTTTTTTGTATTTGATTGTAAAAATTAGTTAATTAGCTTTGAATTAAAACAGGTTGAATGATTGAAATAATTTTAAAAATTATATTAACTTTACATGTTTTGAGGGGAGACAACACTGTAAACAACCTGTTTTTTTGGCAGTGAAAATTGAAAACTTATTTGCAGCCACTGTAGCTCTTTTCGGAGCAGGAAACCGTACCCTGAAACAAGATTTTTTTGAAAGGCCAGGTAAAAACCTACAAATTTCATACAGTTTTGATTATGTAAAATGTGCATGGATCATGTCTTCATGGGTGTGCACATGACCAGGTTTCAAGTTTTTTATGTTCAAATTAGACCTTTTTTCCCCCATGTTCATTGGATGGAATATTTTTAATATATTAAAAGTACACATTATTTTTATTTCATTATAAACTAGAGAACATTCTGATTCCAGTGATATCTAGTTTTATACAAGTATCTTTATTAATCAGTCCACCACTAAGGGTCACTTATGCATGGTCCCTCAAAATGTGACGTCATAGAAAAAAACTGTTGATTGCACCCTTAAAGGGACAAATATATATTATAGTGATGTTTTCGCATAGAAATGTGTTCGCGAATGGAGTAAAACAATTCTGAAAAATATTGTACGGCACGTATACTTTAATTTAAAAGCATCAGTTTGGTATATTTAATGCAAATATTACAGATTTGTACATAGCAACCAGAAATAAGAAAACCAGACTCTGCGCGAATATTGAAGTTTTTTTCAACTTTTTGTGACGTCATGATATTTTATTCAATCTCTCATATATTTGAAACCAAAAGTTGCACATGCAAAGTGTAGATTTTTTCTACTTTGACCTGTATTTCTGATCAGTGTGACATAAATTTTAATTCATTATAATATATATTTGGTACTATTTAAAGTCATAAAAGTACAAGTGCCATCCCTAAGAAAAAAACTATTTCCATATTTTTCTCAACTCAGCTATAACTAAGTTCACATAATACTAGGGACAAAATATATTTAAAGTAACTTTATTCATGCTTATTTCATAGTTTTTATTCTATTTATTCAAAAGAAACCCTATTTTATGATTTATTTTCTTTGTAAAACTGATGAAAATGAGATACAGGAAATGTTTGGATTTTGCTGGTTAAACTGTTTGCCACTGGCCAATATGCCAGTACTATGCGACATGAAAAAAGAGCTGTATTTTCACTATTCGTGGTCACAATCCTTAAAGTCAGACATCATTTTAATCGGTATAGTGTACAGATTCAGAAAAGCTAAGAAATTTTAATATATCGCATATAAAGTTTTGCCTTAAGGGTGCTATAAACAGTTTCGTATAAAAAACTAGGGGTTATTCCCCGACTAAAAATAACCATGGAGGGAAACCCCTGTTTATTTACTCAATTGGTGAAAAAGTATCATGTTTTTTGTATTTGATTGTAAAAATTAGTTAATTAGCTTTGAATTAAAACAGGTTGAATGATTGAAATAATTTTAAAAATTATATTAACTTTACATGTTTTGAGGGGAGACAACACTGTAAACAACCTGTTTTTTTGGCAGTGAAAATTGAAAACTTATTTGCAGCCACTGTAGCTCTTTTCGGAGCAGGAAACCGTACCCTGAAACAAGATTTTTTTGAAAGGCCAGGTAAAAACCTACAAATTTCATACAGTTTTGATTATGTAAAATGTGCATGGATCATGTCTTCATGGGTGTGCACATGACCAGGTTTCAAGTTTTTTATGTTCAAATTAGACCTTTTTTCCCCCATGTTCATTGGATGGAATATTTTTAATATATTAAAAGTACACATTATTTTTATTTCATTATAAACTAGAGAACATTCTGATTCCAGTGATATCTAGTTTTATACAAGTATCTTTATTAATCAGTCCACCACTAAGGGTCACTTATGCATGGTCCCTCAAAATGTGACGTCATAGAAAAAAACTGTTGATTGCACCCTTAAAGGGACAAATATATATTATAGTGATGTTTTCGCATAGAAATGTGTTCGCGAATGGAGTAAAACAATTCTGAAAAATATTGTACGGCACGTATACTTTAATTTAAAAGCATCAGTTTGGTATATTTAATGCAAATATTACAGATTTGTACATAGCAACCAGAAATAAGAAAACCAGACTCTGCGCGAATATTGAAGTTTTTTTCAACTTTTTGTGACGTCATGATATTTTATTCAATCTCTCATATATTTGAAACCAAAAGTTGCACATGCAAAGTGTAGATTTTTTCTACTTTGACCTGTATTTCTGATCAGTGTGACATAAATTTTAATTCATTATAATATATATTTGGTACTATTTAAAGTCATAAAAGTACAAGTGCCATCCCTAAGAAAAAAACTATTTCCATATTTTTCTCAACTCAGCTATAACTAAGTTCACATAATACTAGGGACAAAATATATTTAAAGTAACTTTATTCATGCTTATTTCATAGTTTTTATTCTATTTATTCAAAAGAAACCCTATTTTATGATTTATTTTCTTTGTAAAACTGATGAAAATGAGATACAGGAAATGTTTGGATTTTGCTGGTTAAACTGTTTGCCACTGGCCAATATGCCAGTACTATGCGACATGAAAAAAGAGCTGTATTTTCACTATTCGTGGTCACAATCCTTAAAGTCAGACATCATTTTAATCGGTATAGTGTACAGATTCAGAAAAGCTAAGAAATTTTAATATATCGCATATAAAGTTTTGCCTTAAAGGGACAAATATATATTATAGTGATGTTTTCGCATAGAAATGTGTTCGCGAATGGAGTAAAACAATTCTGAAAAATATTGTACGGCACGTATACTTTAATTTAAAAGCATCAGTTTGGTATATTTAATGCAAATATTACAGATTTGTACATAGCAACCAGAAATAAGAAAACCAGACTCTGCGCGAATATTGAAGTTTTTTTCAACTTTTTGTGACGTCATGATATTTTATTCAATCTCTCATATATTTGAAACCAAAAGTTGCACATGCAAAGTGTAGATTTTTTCTACTTTGACCTGTATTTCTGATCAGTGTGACATAAATTTTAATTCATTATAATATATATTTGGTACTATTTAAAGTCATAAAAGTACAAGTGCCATCCCTAAGAAAAAAACTATTTCCATATTTTTCTCAACTCAGCTATAACTAAGTTCACATAATACTAGGGACAAAATATATTTAAAGTAACTTTATTCATGCTTATTTCATAGTTTTTATTCTATTTATTCAAAAGAAACCCTATTTTATGATTTATTTTCTTTGTAAAACTGATGAAAATGAGATACAGGAAATGTTTGGATTTTGCTGGTTAAACTGTTTGCCACTGGCCAATATGCCAGTACTATGCGACATGAAAAAAGAGCTGTATTTTCACTATTCGTGGTCACAATCCTTAAAGTCAGACATCATTTTAATCGGTATAGTGTACAGATTCAGAAAAGCTAAGAAATTTTAATATATCGCATATAAAGTTTTGCCTTAAGGGTGCTATAAACAGTTTCGTATAAAAAACTAGGGGTTATTCCCCGACTAAAAATAACCATGGAGGGAAACCCCTGTTTATTTACTCAATTGGTGAAAAAGTATCATGTTTTTTGTATTTGATTGTAAAAATTAGTTAATTAGCTTTGAATTAAAACAGGTTGAATGATTGAAATAATTTTAAAAATTATATTAACTTTACATGTTTTGAGGGGAGACAACACTGTAAACAACCTGTTTTTTTGGCAGTGAAAATTGAAAACTTATTTGCAGCCACTGTAGCTCTTTTCGGAGCAGGAAACCGTACCCTGAAACAAGATTTTTTTGAAAGGCCAGGTAAAAACCTACAAATTTCATACAGTTTTGATTATGTAAAATGTGCATGGATCATGTCTTCATGGGTGTGCACATGACCAGGTTTCAAGTTTTTTATGTTCAAATTAGACCTTTTTTCCCCCATGTTCATTGGATGGAATATTTTTAATATATTAAAAGTACACATTATTTTTATTTCATTATAAACTAGAGAACATTCTGATTCCAGTGATATCTAGTTTTATACAAGTATCTTTATTAATCAGTCCACCACTAAGGGTCACTTATGCATGGTCCCTCAAAATGTGACGTCATAGAAAAAAACTGTTGATTGCACCCTTAAAGGGACAAATATATATTATAGTGATGTTTTCGCATAGAAATGTGTTCGCGAATGGAGTAAAACAATTCTGAAAAATATTGTACGGCACGTATACTTTAATTTAAAAGCATCAGTTTGGTATATTTAATGCAAATATTACAGATTTGTACATAGCAACCAGAAATAAGAAAACCAGACTCTGCGCGAATATTGAAGTTTTTTTCAACTTTTTGTGACGTCATGATATTTTATTCAATCTCTCATATATTTGAAACCAAAAGTTGCACATGCAAAGTGTAGATTTTTTCTACTTTGACCTGTATTTCTGATCAGTGTGACATAAATTTTAATTCATTATAATATATATTTGGTACTATTTAAAGTCATAAAAGTACAAGTGCCATCCCTAAGAAAAAAACTATTTCCATATTTTTCTCAACTCAGCTATAACTAAGTTCACATAATACTAGGGACAAAATATATTTAAAGTAACTTTATTCATGCTTATTTCATAGTTTTTATTCTATTTATTCAAAAGAAACCCTATTTTATGATTTATTTTCTTTGTAAAACTGATGAAAATGAGATACAGGAAATGTTTGGATTTTGCTGGTTAAACTGTTTGCCACTGGCCAATATGCCAGTACTATGCGACATGAAAAAAGAGCTGTATTTTCACTATTCGTGGTCACAATCCTTAAAGTCAGACATCATTTTAATCGGTATAGTGTACAGATTCAGAAAAGCTAAGAAATTTTAATATATCGCATATAAAGTTTTGCCTTAAAGGGACAAATATATATTATAGTGATGTTTTCGCATAGAAATGTGTTCGCGAATGGAGTAAAACAATTCTGAAAAATATTGTACGGCACGTATACTTTAATTTAAAAGCATCAGTTTGGTATATTTAATGCAAATATTACAGATTTGTACATAGCAACCAGAAATAAGAAAACCAGACTCTGCGCGAATATTGAAGTTTTTTTCAACTTTTTGTGACGTCATGATATTTTATTCAATCTCTCATATATTTGAAACCAAAAGTTGCACATGCAAAGTGTAGATTTTTTCTACTTTGACCTGTATTTCTGATCAGTGTGACATAAATTTTAATTCATTATAATATATATTTGGTACTATTTAAAGTCATAAAAGTACAAGTGCCATCCCTAAGAAAAAAACTATTTCCATATTTTTCTCAACTCAGCTATAACTAAGTTCACATAATACTAGGGACAAAATATATTTAAAGTAACTTTATTCATGCTTATTTCATAGTTTTTATTCTATTTATTCAAAAGAAACCCTATTTTATGATTTATTTTCTTTGTAAAACTGATGAAAATGAGATACAGGAAATGTTTGGATTTTGCTGGTTAAACTGTTTGCCACTGGCCAATATGCCAGTACTATGCGACATGAAAAAAGAGCTGTATTTTCACTATTCGTGGTCACAATCCTTAAAGTCAGACATCATTTTAATCGGTATAGTGTACAGATTCAGAAAAGCTAAGAAATTTTAATATATCGCATATAAAGTTTTGCCTTAAGGGTGCTATAAACAGTTTCGTATAAAAAACTAGGGGTTATTCCCCGACTAAAAATAACCATGGAGGGAAACCCCTGTTTATTTACTCAATTGGTGAAAAAGTATCATGTTTTTTGTATTTGATTGTAAAAATTAGTTAATTAGCTTTGAATTAAAACAGGTTGAATGATTGAAATAATTTTAAAAATTATATTAACTTTACATGTTTTGAGGGGAGACAACACTGTAAACAACCTGTTTTTTTGGCAGTGAAAATTGAAAACTTATTTGCAGCCACTGTAGCTCTTTTCGGAGCAGGAAACCGTACCCTGAAACAAGATTTTTTTGAAAGGCCAGGTAAAAACCTACAAATTTCATACAGTTTTGATTATGTAAAATGTGCATGGATCATGTCTTCATGGGTGTGCACATGACCAGGTTTCAAGTTTTTTATGTTCAAATTAGACCTTTTTTCCCCCATGTTCATTGGATGGAATATTTTTAATATATTAAAAGTACACATTATTTTTATTTCATTATAAACTAGAGAACATTCTGATTCCAGTGATATCTAGTTTTATACAAGTATCTTTATTAATCAGTCCACCACTAAGGGTCACTTATGCATGGTCCCTCAAAATGTGACGTCATAGAAAAAAACTGTTGATTGCACCCTTAAAGGGACAAATATATATTATAGTGATGTTTTCGCATAGAAATGTGTTCGCGAATGGAGTAAAACAATTCTGAAAAATATTGTACGGCACGTATACTTTAATTTAAAAGCATCAGTTTGGTATATTTAATGCAAATATTACAGATTTGTACATAGCAACCAGAAATAAGAAAACCAGACTCTGCGCGAATATTGAAGTTTTTTTCAACTTTTTGTGACGTCATGATATTTTATTCAATCTCTCATATATTTGAAACCAAAAGTTGCACATGCAAAGTGTAGATTTTTTCTACTTTGACCTGTATTTCTGATCAGTGTGACATAAATTTTAATTCATTATAATATATATTTGGTACTATTTAAAGTCATAAAAGTACAAGTGCCATCCCTAAGAAAAAAACTATTTCCATATTTTTCTCAACTCAGCTATAACTAAGTTCACATAATACTAGGGACAAAATATATTTAAAGTAACTTTATTCATGCTTATTTCATAGTTTTTATTCTATTTATTCAAAAGAAACCCTATTTTATGATTTATTTTCTTTGTAAAACTGATGAAAATGAGATACAGGAAATGTTTGGATTTTGCTGGTTAAACTGTTTGCCACTGGCCAATATGCCAGTACTATGCGACATGAAAAAAGAGCTGTATTTTCACTATTCGTGGTCACAATCCTTAAAGTCAGACATCATTTTAATCGGTATAGTGTACAGATTCAGAAAAGCTAAGAAATTTTAATATATCGCATATAAAGTTTTGCCTTAAGGGTGCTATAAACAGTTTCGTATAAAAAACTAGGGGTTATTCCCCGACTAAAAATAACCATGGAGGGAAACCCCTGTTTATTTACTCAATTGGTGAAAAAGTATCATGTTTTTTGTATTTGATTGTAAAAATTAGTTAATTAGCTTTGAATTAAAACAGGTTGAATGATTGAAATAATTTTAAAAATTATATTAACTTTACATGTTTTGAGGGGAGACAACACTGTAAACAACCTGTTTTTTTGGCAGTGAAAATTGAAAACTTATTTGCAGCCACTGTAGCTCTTTTCGGAGCAGGAAACCGTACCCTGAAACAAGATTTTTTTGAAAGGCCAGGTAAAAACCTACAAATTTCATACAGTTTTGATTATGTAAAATGTGCATGGATCATGTCTTCATGGGTGTGCACATGACCAGGTTTCAAGTTTTTTATGTTCAAATTAGACCTTTTTTCCCCCATGTTCATTGGATGGAATATTTTTAATATATTAAAAGTACACATTATTTTTATTTCATTATAAACTAGAGAACATTCTGATTCCAGTGATATCTAGTTTTATACAAGTATCTTTATTAATCAGTCCACCACTAAGGGTCACTTATGCATGGTCCCTCAAAATGTGACGTCATAGAAAAAAACTGTTGATTGCACCCTTAAAGGGACAAATATATATTATAGTGATGTTTTCGCATAGAAATGTGTTCGCGAATGGAGTAAAACAATTCTGAAAAATATTGTACGGCACGTATACTTTAATTTAAAAGCATCAGTTTGGTATATTTAATGCAAATATTACAGATTTGTACATAGCAACCAGAAATAAGAAAACCAGACTCTGCGCGAATATTGAAGTTTTTTTCAACTTTTTGTGACGTCATGATATTTTATTCAATCTCTCATATATTTGAAACCAAAAGTTGCACATGCAAAGTGTAGATTTTTTCTACTTTGACCTGTATTTCTGATCAGTGTGACATAAATTTTAATTCATTATAATATATATTTGGTACTATTTAAAGTCATAAAAGTACAAGTGCCATCCCTAAGAAAAAAACTATTTCCATATTTTTCTCAACTCAGCTATAACTAAGTTCACATAATACTAGGGACAAAATATATTTAAAGTAACTTTATTCATGCTTATTTCATAGTTTTTATTCTATTTATTCAAAAGAAACCCTATTTTATGATTTATTTTCTTTGTAAAACTGATGAAAATGAGATACAGGAAATGTTTGGATTTTGCTGGTTAAACTGTTTGCCACTGGCCAATATGCCAGTACTATGCGACATGAAAAAAGAGCTGTATTTTCACTATTCGTGGTCACAATCCTTAAAGTCAGACATCATTTTAATCGGTATAGTGTACAGATTCAGAAAAGCTAAGAAATTTTAATATATCGCATATAAAGTTTTGCCTTAAGGGTGCTATAAACAGTTTCGTATAAAAAACTAGGGGTTATTCCCCGACTAAAAATAACCATGGAGGGAAACCCCTGTTTATTTACTCAATTGGTGAAAAAGTATCATGTTTTTTGTATTTGATTGTAAAAATTAGTTAATTAGCTTTGAATTAAAACAGGTTGAATGATTGAAATAATTTTAAAAATTATATTAACTTTACATGTTTTGAGGGGAGACAACACTGTAAACAACCTGTTTTTTTGGCAGTGAAAATTGAAAACTTATTTGCAGCCACTGTAGCTCTTTTCGGAGCAGGAAACCGTACCCTGAAACAAGATTTTTTTGAAAGGCCAGGTAAAAACCTACAAATTTCATACAGTTTTGATTATGTAAAATGTGCATGGATCATGTCTTCATGGGTGTGCACATGACCAGGTTTCAAGTTTTTTATGTTCAAATTAGACCTTTTTTCCCCCATGTTCATTGGATGGAATATTTTTAATATATTAAAAGTACACATTATTTTTATTTCATTATAAACTAGAGAACATTCTGATTCCAGTGATATCTAGTTTTATACAAGTATCTTTATTAATCAGTCCACCACTAAGGGTCACTTATGCATGGTCCCTCAAAATGTGACGTCATAGAAAAAAACTGTTGATTGCACCCTTAAAGGGACAAATATATATTATAGTGATGTTTTCGCATAGAAATGTGTTCGCGAATGGAGTAAAACAATTCTGAAAAATATTGTACGGCACGTATACTTTAATTTAAAAGCATCAGTTTGGTATATTTAATGCAAATATTACAGATTTGTACATAGCAACCAGAAATAAGAAAACCAGACTCTGCGCGAATATTGAAGTTTTTTTCAACTTTTTGTGACGTCATGATATTTTATTCAATCTCTCATATATTTGAAACCAAAAGTTGCACATGCAAAGTGTAGATTTTTTCTACTTTGACCTGTATTTCTGATCAGTGTGACATAAATTTTAATTCATTATAATATATATTTGGTACTATTTAAAGTCATAAAAGTACAAGTGCCATCCCTAAGAAAAAAACTATTTCCATATTTTTCTCAACTCAGCTATAACTAAGTTCACATAATACTAGGGACAAAATATATTTAAAGTAACTTTATTCATGCTTATTTCATAGTTTTTATTCTATTTATTCAAAAGAAACCCTATTTTATGATTTATTTTCTTTGTAAAACTGATGAAAATGAGATACAGGAAATGTTTGGATTTTGCTGGTTAAACTGTTTGCCACTGGCCAATATGCCAGTACTATGCGACATGAAAAAAGAGCTGTATTTTCACTATTCGTGGTCACAATCCTTAAAGTCAGACATCATTTTAATCGGTATAGTGTACAGATTCAGAAAAGCTAAGAAATTTTAATATATCGCATATAAAGTTTTGCCTTAAAGGGACAAATATATATTATAGTGATGTTTTCGCATAGAAATGTGTTCGCGAATGGAGTAAAACAATTCTGAAAAATATTGTACGGCACGTATACTTTAATTTAAAAGCATCAGTTTGGTATATTTAATGCAAATATTACAGATTTGTACATAGCAACCAGAAATAAGAAAACCAGACTCTGCGCGAATATTGAAGTTTTTTTCAACTTTTTGTGACGTCATGATATTTTATTCAATCTCTCATATATTTGAAACCAAAAGTTGCACATGCAAAGTGTAGATTTTTTCTACTTTGACCTGTATTTCTGATCAGTGTGACATAAATTTTAATTCATTATAATATATATTTGGTACTATTTAAAGTCATAAAAGTACAAGTGCCATCCCTAAGAAAAAAACTATTTCCATATTTTTCTCAACTCAGCTATAACTAAGTTCACATAATACTAGGGACAAAATATATTTAAAGTAACTTTATTCATGCTTATTTCATAGTTTTTATTCTATTTATTCAAAAGAAACCCTATTTTATGATTTATTTTCTTTGTAAAACTGATGAAATGAGATACAGGAAATGTTTGGATTTTGCTGGTTAAACTGTTTGCCACTGGCCAATATGCCAGTACTATGCGACATGAAAAAAGAGCTGTATTTTCACTATTCGTGGTCACAATCCTTAAAGTCAGACATCATTTTAATCGGTATAGTGTACAGATTCAGAAAAGCTAAGAAATTTTAATATATCGCATATAAAGTTTTGCCTTAAGGGTGCTATAAACAGTTTCGTATAAAAAACTAGGGGTTATTCCCCGACTAAAAATAACCATGGAGGGAAACCCCTGTTTATTTACTCAATTGGTGAAAAAGTATCATGTTTTTTGTATTTGATTGTAAAAATTAGTTAATTAGCTTTGAATTAAAACAGGTTGAATGATTGAAATAATTTTAAAAATTATATTAACTTTACATGTTTTGAGGGGAGACAACACTGTAAACAACCTGTTTTTTTGGCAGTGAAAATTGAAAACTTATTTGCAGCCACTGTAGCTCTTTTCGGAGCAGGAAACCGTACCCTGAAACAAGATTTTTTTGAAAGGCCAGGTAAAAACCTACAAATTTCATACAGTTTTGATTATGTAAAATGTGCATGGATCATGTCTTCATGGGTGTGCACATGACCAGGTTTCAAGTTTTTTATGTTCAAATTAGACCTTTTTTCCCCCATGTTCATTGGATGGAATATTTTTAATATATTAAAAGTACACATTATTTTTATTTCATTATAAACTAGAGAACATTCTGATTCCAGTGATATCTAGTTTTATACAAGTATCTTTATTAATCAGTCCACCACTAAGGGTCACTTATGCATGGTCCCTCAAAATGTGACGTCATAGAAAAAAAACTGTTGATTGCACCCTTAAAGGGACAAATATATATTATAGTGATGTTTTCGCATAGAAATGTGTTCGCGAATGGAGTAAAACAATTCTGAAAAATATTGTACGGCACGTATACTTTAATTTAAAAGCATCAGTTTGGTATATTTAATGCAAATATTACAGATTTGTACATAGCAACCAGAAATAGAAAACCAGACTCTGCGCGAATATTGAAGTTTTTTTCAACTTTTTGTGACGTCATGATATTTTATTCAATCTCTCATATATTTGAAACCAAAAGTTGCACATGCAAAGTGTAGATTTTTTTCTACTTTGACCTGTATTTCTGATCAGTGTGACATAAATTTTAATTCATTATAATATATATTTGGTACTATTTAAAGTCATAAAAGTACAAGTGCCATCCCTAAGAAAAAAACTATTTCCATATTTTTCTCAACTCAGCTATAACTAAGTTCATAATACTAGGGACAAAATATATTTAAAGTAACTTTATTCATGCTTATTTCATAGTTTTTATTCTATTTATTCAAAAGAAACCCTATTTTATGATTTATTTTCTTTGTAAAACTGATGAAAATGAGATACAGGAAATGTTTGGATTTTGCTGGTTAAACTGTTTGCCACTGGCCAATATGCCAGTACTATGCGACATGAAAAAAGAGCTGTATTTCACTATTCGTGTCACAATCCTTAAAGTCAGACATCATTTTAATCGGTATAGTGTACAGATTCAGAAAAGCTAAGAAATTTTTAATATATCGCATATAAAGTTTTGCCTTAAGGGTGCTATAAACAGTTTCGTATAAAAAACTAGGGGTTATTCCCCGACTAAAAATAACCATGGAGGGAAACCCCTGTTTATTTAACTCAATTGGTGAAAAAGTATCATGTTTTTTGTATTTGATTGTAAAAATTAGTTAATTAGCTTTGAATTAAAACAGGTTGAATGATTGAAATAATTTTAAAAATTATATTAACTTTACATGTTTTGAGGGGAGACAACACTGTAAACAACCTGTTTTTTTGGCAGTGAAAATTGAAAACTTATTTGCAGCCACTGTAGCTCTTTTCGGAGCAGGAAACCGTACCCTGAAACAAGATTTTTTTGAAAGGCCAGGTAAAAACCTACAAATTTCATACAGTTTTGATTATGTAAAATGTGCATGGATCATGTCTTCATGGGTGTGCACATGACCAGGTTTCAAGTTTTTTATGTTCAAATTAGACCTTTTTTCCCCCATGTTCATTGGATGGAATATTTTTAATATATTAAAAGTACACATTATTTTTATTTCATTATAAACTAGAGAACATTCTGATTCCAGTGATATCTAGTTTTATACAAGTATCTTTATTAATCAGTCCACCACTAAGGGTCACTTATGCATGGTCCCTCAAAATGTGACGTCATAGAAAAAAACTGTTGATTGCACCCTTAAAGGGACAAATATATATTATAGTGATGTTTTCGCATAGAAATGTGTTCGCGAATGGAGTAAAACAATTCTGAAAATATTGTACGGCACGTATACTTTAATTTAAAAGCATCAGTTTGGTATATTTAATGCAAATATTACAGATTTGTACATAGCAACCAGAAATAAGAAAACCAGACTCTGCGCGAATATTGAAGTTTTTTTCAACTTTTTGTGACGTCATGATATTTTATTCAATCTCTCATATATTTGAAACCAAAAGTTGCACATGCCAAAGTGTAGATTTTTTCTACTTTGACCTGTATTTCTGATCAGTGTGACATAAATTTTAATTCATTATAATATATATTTGGTACTATTTAAAGTCATAAAAGTACAAGTGCCATCCCTAAGAAAAAAACTATTTCCATATTTTTCTCAACTCAGCTATAACTAAGTTCACATAATACTAGGGACAAAATATATTTAAAGTAAACTTTATTCATGCTTATTTCATAGTTTTTATTCT
>NW_027268317.1:0-25010 GCF_963676685.1 Mytilus edulis
CGCTTAAAATGTTCTTACACGCAATGATCTTGAATTCAATGCACTTACAAAAGTTTGATTGTACACCCTTAAAAGGCATATGTAGAAAAAGTCATCTTTGCTTTTGATTTTTTTTTATTCTTGAATTTGTTAATAGTTGCGTTGGTAATTATCGTTTTTCAAAGCAAGCAATAGTACGTGTACCCATTTGTACTTGCGTCACAGATGACAACGAACATAATCTTGTTGTCGTCAACACAACCCCGTCCTCTTTCCTCGTTTGTGACAACATCGAACGCGACTTATCACTAGGTGTATTCTTGATGAGCAACACGATGCGTACTACTTATGGATTACAAAAAGGTCATTCTTCCGAATCATATGAAGTATACACAAAGTTTTGGTGGGAAATTTGTTGCTTAATCATCTATGCAGCGTTATCTAAAATTAATCATCTTTTCATCTTTTTTTTTATTATGTGCCATGGCGTTGTCATTTTTCCTCAGACATATGATATTTTAATGTCCCTTTTGAAACTTTCTCCTTTTTAATACACACGTTGCAAGTTCACATCAGCACGGTGTATAGATATTTTTTCCACTGAAAAAAAACATAAATGATATTCTGAATAGAAAGATATGATTTTAGCACATGTAAAATTTCTTATTCTTTTTCTAACGGATAAACAAGAAACTTAAGTTTTTTGGAAAGATTTAAAATAATAGAGACATCCACAGAATACAGACTTCCCCAATTCATGTCTCAACATTTATTACTTTAAAATGCATTTTTAGAAAGAATAAGAAAGATTGTTCTGGTGGTAAAAAAATCAATCTGAACCTCCAGGAACGCTGGCACGACAACAGGAAAAAGGGTGAACATCGTGTATCAAATCAACATGATGCATAATGGCTAGATACTAACAATATTAAGCCCTCAACTCATTCAAAGGGATCGCTTATTTGTGATATTTTCTGTTCTGTTTTTGTTCCTTCTTCGTATATCACTTCGTTCTACTCGCATTTGATATCTAGCTGTGGTAATTGTTTTGTGTTTTTGATTATTTGAAGAGTCTTCTGATAACAGTTTACAAAAGTAATAAAACGAAAAGGAAAATCAAGCATATATTGGCTCAAAAATAGTACGAAAGACCGGTTGGACATTTCTCATTTCCCAGTTGACATATCTGAGTTACAAGTTAATTTTTGTTTAAGTTCTGAAAAAAATAACTTTAGTCGTTTTATGCAAACGAACATGGTAGTATGTGTGATGTTTTATATTATAAATGTGAAACAGATACTCTTCAAAGTGTTATGTTAATAAAGTGTCCAAAAACAGCCATAGTCTTACTAAAAATAACAAAAATGATTCACTTGTACTTGTTATTTGAAAAAAAGGTAAATAAAAACTATTTCATGAAACGATCTCCATCCATTCCACGAATTCTGTCGTTCAGTATGAATTAACATAAACCAGTAAATTGATTTAGTTAATACGAATTTAAAAGCTAAAGTAATGCACAGAACCATAATTATTTAGATCAGATTAAACAAGGTTTCAGCTTTTTTACGAAGTCGTATCCTATTGTTAAAGAAACTTCATTTACTTTCGAATATATGTTTGTGAATCTATTATTTTAAGTATTCTAATTTTATTGGGCTTTTTTCTATTTCTAGAATGAAAATGAACAGATCGAAATAAAATTCATAGCATACCTGATACTTATTAATGTTCCGATATTGGTATGCTTTACCATTCTTATAAGTTATTTCTTGTATAAAGGAACTATGGATACTGTTAATGTTATCAGAGGAGTTCCGTATAAAACAAAACTAAATGTAAGTATTATCATAGTAAATGAAAATTCGACAAACAATATCCTCATGAAGGTCACTACAGTACTTTTGAATTGATAAGCACACAACAACAAAAAAGTAAGGCACTGGCGATTTTTTTTGTAAAATTGTCACTCTTGGTAAAATTTCTTCGACACCATTGATTCGTCATAAGTGACCTTTCTACTCTTTAGTGTTCAGTTTATATCCTCATGGAAATTTATCAATAAACATAAACATAAATTTGAAAAGCTGGAATAGGTTCACTTTTTTTCAATATAATTTTATACATCTTCATTCGGTGATATAAACCCACTTCTTTCTGTCCTTTAAAGGAAAAAGTAAGCCATATCTACATTAGCAGAGTAATCTTAAATTGGATTGAGGTGTACGATTTTTCTCTGTGTCGAAACCGTCACTGCTAAATTTTAAAGAAGGAAAGCAAAAGTTGACCGTTCCATTAAACTGTCAAAACAGCGAATTCTGCTTCGAGCAACACCGCTCGATGAACTTTGTGAAATAGTATAGATAATATGACATAGAGACAGTTGATTCAAAATTTGTTACTTATTCACAAATGAGCTATTTTACAAATTTGTGTCCGGATATTGATAATTAATATAAAACACGGGTTTTTAAGGCAAGGATAAGACAAAATGCTGCAAGTAGAAAAGTACAGAAATTATTCACAAAACAGGACAAAATACAAATAAAGAAATCCAGTGTTTTCTTAATATTACTGATAATCCATCAACATACAAATACATATCACCGTACTTTATAAAGGGGCATATTATTAAAAAAGGAGATGCATGATTCACATATAAATATGTTCTATTATTATACCTTACATATATTTTAAACAATTCTATTGGGTGAAACGTTATCACGTGACATGGAATAATTCAGTTGTTTTTCATTCAATTGCAAGAAGGACGAATAACCCTAAAAATTTGCACCAGCGGTGAATAACCCTATTATTCACCGGTGAATAACCTTTTCAGTTTGTTGATTTGTACTTGAGTTACCTCCCATGAAAATGACGTCACAGACGTAAATAAACAAAATGCAGCGTTCACGTTACACTGGAAGCCCACCGAGAGAAATGGAAATAAGGCAGTGGTCATGAAAAGAGTGCCAGCAGCCGTGTCTCTTATAAACGGTCCTTTTCAGGGCCATCAATATTTTACAAAAAGATTCTACCTTTGTTGTACATTCGAGAAATTCTAGAACACAAAGCCGTTAAAGGTCTTTTCAGCTTGTGTGTTTGTGTTGACTGTTGTGTAAAGTCCAAAGAAGTGTTCGAAAGGCCTTTCCAATGTTAGTTCGGTATAATAAAACAATTGTGGACCCTTAGAGTCGATGAATATCGAAAATTGTCAACCCTTAAAAGTTATTTCACTTCGGGCTGCGCCCTCAATGAAATAACCTTCTCGTGTTGACAATTTTGAATATTCACCTCTTCAACGGGCCATAATTGTATATAGTTTTATATTTAACCTTCTCCATAGGCAACAGTAGATTCAATGTTCAGTATGTTTGAGATGCAAAGTTAATACAAAATATTTTAAATAAGTCTAAAAATTAAAATAAGACGATTTTTTTTGTCCCTCCTTCAGCGGAATTCGAACTTTGATACACTACAACACCAATCGCTTAGCCTCATGTTCAGTGCTCTTTTCCTTTTGATAAAATTTTATTGCACATATATATTTATCATCTACATCAATTTACATCTTCAAAATTCAATTCAAAAACATCAAGTCCTTATACTATCAGGCACCTCAGTTTAATCCAAATGCAGCTTACTCATTCAACTTATTTCCGAAACCTACACAGAATACAAAATAAAAAGATAAAAATAGCTCTAGACCACTCGACCACTACCGTTATATAAAAAAATATAACTTCAATCGTTACCTTGTAATGGAAGGCGAATCTCGAGATAGACATAAGACATGTGTTTTTAAAAGTTGCTAAGACAGGGCAATGAATCAATCAAATTAACCCTTTAACCCCCAATCCCGCCTGTAGGCGTGATGGCGACAACCATCTTTGATGGCCCGTATGACCCTCTATACTTTTTTTTGAACTGCCCCTACTGAACTGTCATGATAGCAGGGACTTTAACCAAGCAGTTCATGGTCCATCAACTCTTCTCAGATGTCTGTTCATGAAAATTTGGCACTTTGAAAGCCGTTTAAGAGTTCAAAATCGGAAAAACATGAAAAGTAGCCAAAATCAGGTGGGGGTGGGCATCTTTTGATGGCCACTACGTAACTGGAAGTGACTGTTGGTAAAAACTATTATCATATATGCATGCATAGGTGGTGTAGGAACACAACGAGGTATAGTATGGCCAATAGGAATCTAGTCTGTAAAATCTAGGTCACCGTTTTGTCAAAAATCCATAAAAACGAACATTTAGGCAGACCTGACTTGACAATAATAATTCCCAAGCAAGACACTGAAGTCCAATATACTCCCAGCTAGCATGAATGGACTACTGTAACTATAGGGTAATACTTGAATGACAAAAAAACACAGTCTTGTCGGTGTTCACCTCTCAAGGTCGTTTTGAAATCGGAAAATAGACGGAAAATTACCATTTTTCACTGGGGGTGGGTTCAAACCCACGAGGAAATATTGCGAATGAGTTAAGGTTATCACTCACTAAATTTTACGGTCGCCATCATGAGCTTATTGACCATTATGACAAAAGTGTGTCAGAAATCATATCTGATATTCTTCCTTTGTCATAATAACCTTTCATCATTACCGAACTGAACAAAGAAATAACACGACGGATGCCGTATACGGTGCAGGAAATGCTTACTCTTCCGGAGCACCTGGTTTCACTCCCGGTTTTTAGTGGAGTTCGTGTTGCTTCTTATTTATTATTTATAACTGTTGATGTAAATGTCTTTTGATTTTGTGAGTCTTTATTAACTCCTTGGTTTTGATTGTTATTGTCTTAAGCGTGCGAAGATGTTATATTATTATTTTATACACAATAATTTTTTTATTTGTCGACAATCTAACTCAATAATTTTTATATACCGTATGGGATAATGATTCAATTAACTATACAGTACTAGAAATAAGTATATCATACAAATAAGCAAGTGACAACCATACAATATATATATACCATCTGGATCTCAGTGTGTTTGAGGTGCAGAGTCAATACAAATATATAAATATAATTTTATATTTCAATCTATTTCTTACATTTGTGGGTGTAATTTTTGCATGCAAATAAAAAAATTTGGTGGAGGGGGTCTCTAAATACAGCACAAACAATATTTTCCATTCTATAAATGGATACATCGATTGATGAAAGCTCATTGTCCCAAAAGAAACAAAACATGTTGCGTCGACAAGGTATGTGCCCCTTATGCACTAATTATGCAAAAATTAAAAACAAAAATTTCACACTCCGAGGAAAATTCAAAATAGAAAATCCTTTATCAAATTAAAAAAGCAAAAGCAAAGCTTAAACACATCAAACGAATGGATAAAAACTAGTAATATTCCTAACTTGGAACAGGCATGATTGTTCCTCACGTATAAATGAATATCACAATCGCTAAGTTAACCTCCTGCTACTTACTGTAATATGACATTTTATATCTTAACTTGTTAAAGATGAAGCATAGTGTGATTAATGGCTATGAAAGGCAGTATGTAAGATGGTTGTTGCAGAAAGACGAAGACAGAGGAACGAAATTAGAGACTGATTCCAAATCTCTTCAGTAGGTATCATTGAAAAAATTTCATTTACATATCCAGAATTTATTTTAATTTATTTTAAATGGTATACAAACAGATAAACAGTTATCAAAGGTACCAGGATTATAATTTAATACGCCAGACGCGCTTTTCATCTACATAAGACTCATAGTTATCAAAGGTACCAGGATTATAATTTAGTACGCCAGACGCGCGTTTCGTCTACATAAGACTCATCAGTGACGCTCATATCAAAATATTTATAAAGCCAAACAAGTACAAAGTTGAAGAGCAGCATCAGTGACGCTCAGATAAAAATGGGTTTAAAGCAAAACAAATACAAGGTTGAAGAGCATTGAGGACCCAAAATTCCAAAAAGTTGTGCCAAATACCTCAAAGGTAATCTATTCCTGGGATAAGAAAATCCTTAGTTTTTTGAAAAATTCAAAGTTTTGTCAACAGGAAATTAAAAAAAAGACCATATAATTGATATTCATGTCAACACCGAAGTGCTGACTACTGGGCTGGTGATACCCTCGGGGACGAAATGTCCACCGCAGTGGTATCTACCCAGTGGTGTAAACAGATATCAAAGGTACCAGATAACGGATATATTTAGAGTCAATCTGTGACGTATAAGTCAAATTGTAGCTATCATGTAAACTGATCTAGAACACTCTTGTACAGCAGTTATCTAGACACCAATAGCATATTCCGAGAAAAAAACGTTTCTTTCACAATTTTGGACTGTTTTGACCTATTCTCATTGATTTATCTGTTGTTTTAACTTATTTTACTTTTACTTCCAGAATAAATTACTTTGTGATATCGGTTTTACTTGTCATAAATTATAATGCATTAACCAATACTTTGGTTAACATTCAGAAGCCAATTTACATGCCTAACCCGCGTTATTATTTATATCTACAATTGGTTTTTAACTGAATTTTAAGTGAAGATAAAACACTCCGTTTGACAGCAGTGTAAACGTAAGAAATGTTAATCTTCATACTTTATTCAATATATATAGTTTTTTTTCAACTTTGAAATCGTTTGAAACGATATTCGGAGAATTTGAAATTCTGAATTTCCGTAATAACATGGGAAAAAAACATCAATTGGAGAAAAAAAAACCACCGAAAACTAAAATGATTATTTAAGTAAATAAATATATAGATGTTAATTTATGGAATTACAAAGTTAAAAAAAGTTTCTAAATAATGTGGAAAAAAACACGTCTTTATTGGAAATATCCAAAAAATATTCATCTCGAAATTTTTACAGTCATAAACACTGTAAAAATGAATGTATGATAAATGTAAACAAACTAAATGCTGTATAATATATTTACAAATGCATATTTAAATATTCTTTCTCAGACAAAGGAGTAGGTCCAGTTAGACCCCTTTTTGGCCCCAAAATATAGCAGTTTTATTAAATTGTTAAAATATAAACTTTTAGTTATTTATTGGACAGTAGAATGCTTCTGCTACATAAATGTGGGCTGTTTTTGACAATACAATGCACATATATCTGGTACTAGCACCATAAAGTCATGCTAAATTACTGAAATCTTCACAATTCTAGCATTTTAGTTAAATTTTAGACGGTTTTCGTGTAAAACGAAAGTGGTCGCATTCGTGTTCATCCTTTATATTGAAATGTAAGTTGTATTTTATGATAATACATAACATATATAAAGGTTGAGGATGAACACGGATGCGGCCACTTTCATTTTTGACAAAAAACATCTGAAAAGTGACATTTTTCGGCATATTTGATAGATTTTTCATATTTGAACTTGAATCGGATGGTTTTTAATGACTAAATCAGTTCAAATCTTTCACATAAACTAATTGATTCAAATGAAATAGACACTTAAGTGTTTAAAAAGTGGTCAAAATCTTTCGTCAAATGAACCTGAAATTAGAGGCCAAAATCGGTCCTTACCGGACCTACTCCTTTGACATTGAATAAATCTATATCTACTACTTCTACTTATTTGTACTGTGATGAATAGTTGTCTGATTAGCAATCACACCAAATCTCCTTCGATTTATATTGATTTGTTTTATGTCTGACGAAGGTTAACTAGAAAATTTACTTTGGTGGCAAAAGATGTTTATAGTGGTATTTCATCAAAATGAATTCTGTAATATTGAATGGAAAAATACGAAACCAAATAGAAACATACAAATAAGGAGTTAACTGTACTGTATTTTAAGCTTGGCATTCGTAATATGTGGATTTTACAGTCGCAAATTGAGTTAACCTAGCGACGCGTAGCGTGGCTTTATAAAAGAATATTCGCTAAAGTAACAAGTTTTTCGAAGGCCAAGCTTAAGATACAATTCATTTATCTTCCTTTTAATGCTACATATTAAAATAAATTTTATTTAAGAAATATTTCGGCTTAAAATCCCATAAATGGAAAAGTCGAAACTGTCGCAACGTCTTTATCATTTAAACAATATGACGTCATGTCTTTACTCTGGATGTCAAACATAAACACTAGATATATTTATACTCTTTTACGCTTCAGCATAGTTTCATAATCGACAACAAGTAGATTTTGAGGTTCGAACCGTGACTTTCTTGTAAATTCTTTTTTGAGAATTACATACCCCAAACATTTGGAACTCAAAATGGTGGCTTTCTTAGATACAGACTGGTAGAACTGTAGAAATACATTTTTAAATGCAATTATGAATGTAGATTTTTGTAATGGTATGAATCGGTAGAAATGATAATGTTATGTTATTGAATATATATTTGCAAGTTCGTTTTTATAGACAAAATGTTGAAACTCAAATTTGGAGATGAACATATCAAGAAGTCGTTCAATATCAAAAACTGCTAGGAATCTATATTGCTTAATCTCTTTTGTGGGAAAATCAAATTGACAAAATATTGCAGTAATTGTAAGCAGATAACATCTTATGGGCCGACTCAAAACATATCTTCCAGTAAGTGTTCTCGAACTTAAGTATAATGAATATAAACATTCAATTATATGGTCTACTGCTGTACAGTGTGGGGAAATGCCTAAAAAAAACGGTGGGGAGCAAGAATAATTTTAAATGAAGGTTTTGATACAACAACACGACAAAAGAGCAGAAATTTAAGATAGCAAGAAAATCCCTCTTTATGCTTTCCATTACATTTTCCTCAGAAAATTAAACACGTAACAATTGTGAATATCAATTTTTCCCATGGGGAAGTTCTCATGCATCTTTCTCAAAAAAAAATTCTGGACCTTCTGTGGGAGCATAAAAAAGGCACATTAAAGTTCAATTAAGACTTTTATTTTCTGAGACCAATTTGCATTGTAATTGTGTTTGTATAGGTTCTGCCATCATGTCTTCAAAGTTTTCCAGATTCAAAAGTATGGTTTTTTTTTCTAAGAGTAAATTTTGTGTTGAAAACACGGCAAATTTTGCATGTAACTTTTATTAAACTGTTTCGATTGCTTTCATAGTTTCAGAGATTTCCAACACATTAAAAGATTATAATAACATCTTTGTGTATTTAAAAGAGGGACGAAAATACCAAAGGGACAGTCAAACTCATAAATCCAAAACAAACTGACAACGCCATGGCCAAAAATAAAAAAGACAAACAGAAAAACAATAGCACACACGACACAACATAGAAAACTAAAGAATAAACAACACGAACCCCACCAAAAACTGGGGGTGATCTCAGGTGCTCCGGAAGGGTAAGCAGATCCTGCTCCACATGTGGCACCCGTCGTGTTGCTTATGTTATTACAAATCCGGTAAATAGTCTAATTCGGTAGGTCATATTCATGAAAGGGAAGGGGATTGTAGTTACGACGTAAGGAACATATCCGATATCATTTGTGAAACGGTTATTCCATAACGGTCAACCACCTCGTGATGGCGTCCGTAAAATTTACGAAGGGATGATTTTAACTTCACCATTTGGAACTCTTGGTTTAATAGCTTCCTTGTGAGCAGCAAACCTCTATCAAGAAAATCATGATAGGAAATGCAAGCACGGGAATGTCGTATCAATTGGGAGATATATACCCCGTATGCAGGTGCTGCTGGAATGTTGCTACTTAGAAATGGAAAGTTCACAATTGGAAAGCTGAAATCATCTCTTTTGTCGTAAAGTTTTGTTTTCAACCGACCCTCATTGTCAATTTCTAGATGTAAGTCAAGATATGAAGCCGACTTAACTGTATCTGTAGTATCCTTTATCTCTAGTTCGATTGGATATATGCGTTCCACATAGTCACCAAATTTTGAATTGTTTAGTGAAAGAACATCATCTTTATAACGGAAAGTAGAGTTAAAGGATATTGCTAACTTCTTATCTTTCTTCCTAAGAAGTTCCTGCATGACGTCAGCCTCATAATAATAAAGAAACAAGTCGGCGAGAAGAGGGGCACAGTTTGTTCCATTGGAATGCCGACAGTCTGTTGAAAAACACGTCCTCCGAACGTAACAAATATATTGTCAATCAAGAAATCAAGCATCTTGATAATAAAATGACATTTTTAGTAGTCGGTTGTATCTTCTTTTTTCAGAAAACTGAAAAGCGTCATTGCTACAATAAAGGGGAAAATGAATACAAATACACCATTGAGAACTTCGCCTAGAGTCGTGTGTACGTTTGTGATTTGTGGGTGTATAATTTTCCAGGTAAGTGTATTCGGTAATTCGTTGTTTATCTACTGTTAAAATTTATCCTTTTTAGTGATTTCTTTTCCTGATCATTTCTTTAGCGTTTGTATAAGTTTTGGGTTTTCAATAAATTTGGCCTTGAGCATCACAAAAAGTACTGTCATTGTCGAAATGTGCAGATGATGCAGTGAAATTGTACCGTTCAATGTTAGTATTGCGGGCCGCCGAATTGGTTTTGAACTTTTTGTAATCAAAATCAATTTTGTGTAAACAAAAAAATTCAATTCTGTCATGACAAAATCATTTTTGTCTTACAAAAGTATGTGATACAGACTTGTTTTATGAGAACTTTAATTTTGTAATGACAAAATTCATTTTTGTAGACAAAATTTATTTTTGTAGTTTTTTGTGTCACAAAAGTCGATTTTGTCTACATAAAAATAAACAAAAAATTGAATTTTGTCATGACAAAAATAAATTTTGTGTTTATTTTTGTGTAGACAAAATTGACTTTTGTGAACCAAAATTGACTTTTGTGCAAAAATGACTTTTGTGACACAAAATTGACTTTTGTGATACAAAATTGACTTTTGTGACACAAAATTGACTTTTGTGGCACAACATTGACTTTTGTGTTAAATTTTCACTTCTGATCTAACAAAACTCAATTTTGTCTACACGAAAATAAACACAAAATTAAATTGTGTGATAAAATCTCAGTTTTGAATGCAAAGTAGTTCACAGAATCCAAACTAAACGAATTTGCGTACAAAATTGACTTTTTGTCCGTATAAAATTGAATTTCGAGTACAAAACCACAAGAGTCCCATTCGGCCCCCCCCCCCCCCCCCCCCCCCCCCCCACCCCCCCCCCCCCCGCCGTAAGTATCGCTGAGTCACTTCGATTTAACTACCACACTACAGTCCTTATGAGCGTCACTGATGAGTCTTAAGTAGACGAAACGCGCGTCTGGCGTACTAAATTATAATCCTGGTACCTTTGATAACTATTTAAACCACTGGGTCGATGCCACTGCTGGTGGACGTTTCGTCCCCGAGGTTATCACCATCCCATTAGTCAACATTTCGGTGTTGACATGAATATCAATAATGTGGTCATTTTTATAAATTTCCTTTTACAAAACTTTGAATTTTTCGAAAAACTAAGGAGTTTCTTATTCCAGGCATAGATTACCTTAGCCGTATTTGGCACAACTTTTTGGAATTTCGGATCCTCAATGCTCTTCAACTTTGTACTTGTTTGGCTTTATTATTATTTCGATATGAGCGTCACTGATGAGTCTTATGTAGAAGAAACGCGCGTCTGGCGTACTAAATTATAATCCTGGTACCTTTGATAAATATCATAACACTTCATACATGCCTTTGTACCATGGTTGTGTAAAACTTTGAGGCATTCGTGAGGAGGACAAATAATAGCTCTATAGTTGTTCTATTTTATAATGTTTTCGAAAAAAAAAAAAAATATTTCTTCAGTCAGATGGTTTAAGTATGCCTCCTAGAGATAAATGAAATGTGTACTTATTTTACGAGTTTATTACAAAGAGACATGTTCTCATATTTTTTTTGGGCCACTGAAACTATATATTGGCCCTAAGTGTATGATTGTTTTAAAAAAGAGCAAAACGATTAAATTCAAGTGCTCTTTTCTGGATTAGATATGATGAATTTATCATTGTCTTGAAATATGTTATAGTTCATAAACCTTGTATTGAAACAATTAGAATAGAGAGTTCTATGGAGCGTTCGATCATCTCCCAATAACTGTTTAAACCAAAGTTTTAACTCAAACAATGTACTTTCTTTAGATTACTACTGTCATATGGTTCTTCGTCTCATGATTTATTTGTTATTTGTTATATGATATAATGTTACTAGACTAGATAAAATTCAAGTGGTTTTCTTTAAATGAATAAAAAGACTATTTATTAACTTTCTTGTCAGTTGTATTTGTTTTGTTTTGAGAAAGAATTACCAACCAAACATTGAGAGGACTTCTTTGTCTAAGATTGCCCCTAATCATTTGTCTGTATAAACCCTTACATTATATGATGTTTGTTTTCTTTCGAATGTGCATCATTTTAAATTGACTATATCAATATTCAGAATCAATGACATTTGAGCTACGTCATTACTTTTCTGTTCCGGTGTCATTTTTAGAACATGTAACCACCAACCTTTTTATATAGAGGGTCCGGCACGCATAGTCACCGATTTTCATGAAACTTAGCCAAAACATGTGATCATGTAAAAAAGTAAGAAAAATGCCCACCCAAATGTTGC
This sequence comes from Mytilus edulis, assembly GCF_963676685.1. Lineage (NCBI taxonomy): Eukaryota > Metazoa > Mollusca > Bivalvia > Mytilida > Mytilidae > Mytilus > Mytilus edulis. The sequence continues at coordinate 12,502 of NW_027268317.1, forward strand.
TAGGTCATGGTTGCCATGGCAACCAAGTGAATGAGATTTCCCGCAAATTTTGAGGAATTTAGCATCGAAAAACAACTACTTTGCAGTCATTCGTAATCAAAACTAGGTTTTATTTAATGATATTTGTAAATATTTTTTAGAAACATGAAACTTAACAAACAAAATAGCAATGTCATATATACAAAAATATTAGGGCTGAATATTGTCACAACTGCAGAAGCAGAGGTCATTTTTCAATATAGTTCAGAATACAAATTTTACACATTTTGTATGAAGAAAATAGACATTTTTGCATCCACCTCCATTTAACCTGTGGTTATGAATGAAAAGTATCGAGGTTTCTCATCAAAAAATTATAACAAAATGTGTGGGAAATTAAGTTCTAGGATGGTTGCTATGGAAACAGAAATGTGTCATTTTTGCCTTTTTACCTCTAAAATTTAGCCATTTAATTAAAATAATCCACAAAAAGTAAATATGATTGAATGACTATGATGTGCAAACTATTGGCAATTTAATTACCAATAGTTTGTCCAAACGTCAAAGGTCATTGATGACCTTGACCTTTGACCTTGTGAATATTTATTGAATTTTGAAAGGAAATATAATAGAAAGCGGCTACTACTATACATGGAGAAAATTATCAGGATGTTTGAAGCCACTTTTTATCAACATATGAAAAAATAAATAGTCAAGGTCATGTCAAAAGTGCTTAGCAACCCCCCTTTTTTGATAAAAAATGCACCTAGCAACCATACATGATTTCATTCAGGACTATATAAACTATTACATAGACCTAACTTCAAAGATCTAGAGGGTCTCATCACATAAGTTGTAAACAATCATTCATTTAAAGTTTAAAACTGCCTAGCAACCATTTATTTATATTAGGAAAATACCTAGCAACCATCGATTTATATTGAAAAAGTGCATAGCAACCAATAAATTATTTAGAAAAACTGAACAGCAACAGTTTATTTTAGATTTCATTTGGACAAAAATTAGAATCTTTTTTTATAAAAAACACATGTCTAATCCGGAAAAGTAAATAATATAGCAAATTTAATTTCATGCTACTGATTACACATTTATACAAAAGTTTAAAAGATGTCGTCTGATGAGACAACTCTCCAGAAGACAACCAAATGTTAAATAAAGGCAATTAATGTATATCTACAAGAAGAAGAGAAAAGGAATATAACTGCTAAGAGATTGACTAGTTTATGTTGGTTGGAGTTGGCCTTTCAAGCAAAGAAGTTATGCATAGACAATATATTCATTTTCACTCGTTATAACTTATAAGGCTTGATTATTTCATATTTTTCGTCGAAATTTTTTTCATTGCATACACACTGATTTGTATTTTAAATAGTTTTAAATGTGCATCTAAATGTACAAAAATTTGTTTTTAGCATGTTTTGGGCAATATCATTTATCTTCAGATCAAGACACTATCACATTCATTTCGTTAAACTTCCATCATCCCCATCACAAAAGATAAAATGCTCTTTCCTAACTTATATAAATACCCTGCATCTATCCATTGCTATTTTTGTATATCAACAGTGGAAGATTAAAAAAAATATATATTAAAAAATACTTTGTGTGTTTAGCAAAAGTTATTTTAACAGAGTCTCAGTGCCAATTGAGATTTAGTAATCGAACAGACTAGGCCAATCAGGACCCCTTTTGGTCCCAAAATATAGAATTAGCTTAAAAAATAATCTCTAACGCTATTTATAAGAAAGTAGAAAGCGTGTGTTAGATAAATATGAGTCATCTTTGACAACACATTGAAACAAGCGTTAGGAAATTGAGCACTTACTTATACAAATGTTGAGACAAGACATGAATTCGATAACTTCCATTTTAGACTAAAACAAAATGAAATGTAATAGCCAATTTAATTTATTGCCATATTTGAACTTGAATTTAAGTACATGTATTTGTAATGACCAAATCTTTAATACAAACTGATTGATTCAAGTGAAGTTTACACTTTTAAAGTGTCTAAAATGTAACATTTTTGGAAAAAATATCTTTTAACCGGACATCTCCACAAACCAGATTTGGACACAATCATCATTAGAGTTATAATGTACTTTAAAAATGTATCCCATGATGGCTTACATGGCTTAAATAGAAGATAGGAATAAAATGCAAGTTTAAATTGTCCATCATCATAAACATTGTTATAAATAGAATGCGTGAAAGGACCTTTATTATTCCGCGTGAAAGGGTCTAACTTCTATCTATTTACAGGGGAATTTCTGGCCTGAAATGATGAATGTTAAACTTTTTATGCCCCGCTGTAGCAGACGTGGCATTAAGTGTTACCCTTTCCATCTATTTGTATGTTTGTCCGTCCGTACTTGCCAAAAGTTGGTATCCGTTCTCTTACTTTAGTTTGCCTTAGCCAAATATTGTTTAACTTGCATACCATGCTTATTGCCACATAATACAGATCAATTTGAAAATTGGGTGGCGTCACCTTTATCGTTTTGGAGTTATATGCCTTTATAAACATAATTATAATTGCACTTGTATAATTCTTTGGTTATGCTCCTTTATAATTTTATAAATATGATATGCAAGCGGGGGGGGGGATATCATATGTGTTCAACAGACACATTCCCCACTTATGGTTTTTTTTTGCCTATTATCTTGAAAACAATAACTAATATAACTTCCCTTTAGAAAGAGAAACATTACATTTAATAGATTATCAGCAGCACTAGTTCTTCTTCGTCGAAATCGTCAGCTGATTTATATTGCAGTTATTGTCCTATAAAGACTGTGTGTGCGTTTTTGCCTTATATAAAAAAAATACCATATTATAGCAGGAGGAAACTAGAAATTCAAAAATTATCAACAAGATACGATTACAAATAATTTAATGGTTCAGGTAGATCATGAAAATATACTTTTTGAGACAGAATTTTCTTATTATTTGCTAAAGTAAAGATTTTACTATGCTTTTTTTTTAAATAAAATAAAAGGGTTGGTTCTTAAACCGTGCTATTTCACAAGCTACGAATCATTGAAAATTGCCTAAATTTGGTTTGATTGTTCTTGAAAAAAACACTTTGAGATAGAATTTTTAATAATTGTGGGAAGATAGGTTTCATCATATGTTTTAAGAAATAAAAAAGAAACAATGGTGTCACTGAACTCGTTTTCTCGATATAAGTAATAATAAAAAAAAAATCCCTAGAGGTCCAGTATATTTTTTTTTACTGAAAGAGTTATCTCTCCTTAAATGGCTCATTTAAAAAGAAAAAAAAATAAGGACAATTGTTTTTTTATGAAATTTATGTTGCTAGATTCATACTTCAGAGGACACAAATCATAATTTATTAACCGTTGCTCAGAATTTTTTCTGTTGCTAAGTAGTTGCTAAGCAATTTATGAACTCAAATTGAAGTGACTATTCATTTGTAACTTCAAGTTATTCTCAAACCAACCATCTTATCTGGAAAACATGGTTATTTGTACAGATACATTAATTCGTATGTGCTAATTATATTAAGAAGTAAAAATGGTTGCCAGGCAACCTTCTTTTTACCGGAACAAAAATAATCATTTTTTTAAAAGTTTCTATACTAAAGCTAGTAATGGTTTGAATGAAGACTTCTTTTGAGAGAGGACGCCCATTTTTATAAGTACCTTCTCCTTTGTCGATTTGGGCAAATAACAAGATCAATTTGTACTGTGATTGTGCAATCCAAGATGGCGGTATACCATGAATCTACCTTAGATTCATTTGACAACCCCTTATAAGAGTAAATACTCTTTAAAGTCAATTTGGGGTAATTATCGTTTATGTAAGTATTTACATAATTATATTAATATACAATAAGCTATACATGTATAGCTACAAGAGTAACTAAAAAAGAGTACATAATTGGGATAAGGAAACAAGAAAAAAATGCTGTTATTTGAATGTTTCTCCTTAAATACTAGTATTCATTAAAAGGCAAAACGCCTATATGGAGTAAAATGAAATTGTCGAATAATTTGAGTAAATGAATGAGTCTTGTTGGTATTTTTTACTATTAAATTGTTCATTTATCCATATAAGTTTCAATAAAAATAATGATTTGTTACATAACTTTTTTACATGCGTTGAAGATTCAAGATTAAGAACATAAAAGTTAATCAGGAGTCCCCTAGTAAATGACATAATGATTCAACTGGTATTTTTTCGTAATATTGATGAAATACTTTTGAAAAAAACAGCATTTGAAATTTAAGTAAGAACAGGATACAAATTTGCTGGCGATTAACTGAAATTTACACGAGTACACTCATGTATGTGAATTATTAAAGAAACAAAATACATGTTCTTTAAAGAAATTTGAGAGTCTAAACAGAAGAATGAATTAAGTCTTTAGTAAAGCACCAATACAAGGATGGTTGCTATGCATTTTCTGATTATATGAGAATGGCTGGTATAGTTTATGTTGAAAATATTGACCCCTCAACTTTTTATTAGGATGTATATCATAGTTTGTATCAATCTGAACCCAACTATGCATGGTTGCTAGGTATTTTTAAATCAAGTAAGAGTCGTTGCTATGAACTTTTAACATGACCTTGACCTCTGGTATTTTGCTTTCAAACAAAATGTAAGCAAAATTTTGTCTAAACACTTTTTCTAAATACTTTTTGGGTTTATTTGATAAAATTTCTAAAAAAATTAAATAAAAAAAGACCGAAGGTCAAAGTCAAGGTCATAAATAACCTTTGACCTTGAGTTCAACTTTCTGGTCATTGAATGCACAACATGTCCTAAGTAATTTTTATTTTGTATTTGTCACTGTTTTTGAACTATTTAAATAACAATGTCAAATTTTTTTTTCAAAATACCAAAAATGACACTTTTATGTTCCCATAGCAACCACCCTAGCTACCTATTTCCCAAACCTTTAATGATAAATTATTCCTAGGCAACAGCCATAATTTACATTTATCACTGTAGTATAATTGGTTGTGGATGCAAAAGTGTGAAATTATGTCATGCAAAATGCCTATTATTTGCCTTTTTGAATACATTGAAAATTCCACTTTTTGAACCAGTGCTGCCCCCTTCTTCCCCTTTTTTCAGAAATAATTTTTATCTTTCATCTTACTCATAAAGTGTTATATTTTAATGAATTATAGTCAAAATATTCATAAAACTTGAAATGTCTGCATGATAACTGCTTAAAATGGGTAATTTTTTATCCTCAAAATATGCATTTTTGAGGCAAAATCCAAGGGGATCCGTAACCATGGCAACGGGGGCATAAACAATTTTTTGGTCAAATTTTTTTTGTTAGTTTATCGATAGTTACCAACAGACCAAGTTTCAAGAAAATCTGAGACTATGCGTGCCGCAACTTGGTTGGTGGTTACAGAGAATTGCTATTAAAATCTCGACTTCGTACATGATAATGTTTATTTCTATTATGATATGGTTTTTTTATTATTATTTATTATCAATACTTGTAGACTGGAGTTTTGTTTTTTTCTGTATATAACCCGCTAAGGACAATAATTGTTGAAAGGGTACATGAGCTACTGAAAAATGGAACTGGAGTACAAATACCAGAACTCAACACTTTTATAGAAGTTATGGACGGTAAGAACTTAAAACTCAAAGACGTAAAATTGGAGTGGAGTTCGGCCCATCAATCTTTTCCCGACGTGATTATTTAAAGATTTTCAACACATTAAAAATTAAACCAGTTTCATTTACCTACATTTAAGTATTATGTATAAATGTCTTTATAATCAAACAAATGTTGTACTCTATATCAAAATAGCACATTTCAATTAAACATATTAAACACCAAGAAGAATGGATATATTTCTGAAAATTGAATTGCAGATTATATATTTATTATTTCAAGTGCTATGCGTCAGATGAGATCAACATAGTCACCATATTTTGAAATATTTTGTGACTATGTTTAAACTTAAAAAATAAATAAATCTTTTTTTAGAAATACTTTATAACATCTGTTTAATTAAGAGCAATAACTCAGCTGGATACAATTCAAATGGCGGCTGTGCTTTTGAAAATCAACACGTCAAGCAAACAATTATCCCTTGTCAATAAAGAAAATAAAGCATCATTCTATAAAATAAAAGATTTGTTTCCCATAAAATTGTTTATTCAAATCAACTATGGCCATGATGATTAGCATTGGCGACAAATAAAGGCAACAGTAGTATAACGCTGTTCCTAGGGCATAAATCGATTGAGAGAAAACATATCCGGATCACAAACTAAAACCGAGGGAAACACATCAACTATAAGAGGAAAACAACGAAACAACAAACACTGAAGTGCAAAAAAAAAACCGACAATACAACACATACAGAAACGAACTATAAGAATGCTGATAAACAGCTGACATTTTCCTGACTTGGTACAGGACATTTTAAGAAAAAACGATGGGTTGAAACCTGGTTTTGTGGCTAGCCAAACCTTGTAAACTCTAAAACTGTAAAGTTCAATTATATTTGTCTGTTACATTTTTTTTTAATTTAAGATCATCAACGATTAGCCAGAAACCATTACACTGAATATTTATGTACATGTACCCAATCATAATCAACCAAAAACAAATATGTCTAATCGGCAATATTTACATATTTATGTAAACCACCGATCGCATATATATATATATATATAAATTGATTAAAATGATAAAAATGCTCTAAAATGTATTTACTGGCTAGATAAACGTTTACCTATTATATCACTGTTTATTAACAACTTGTACATTGATGGTCGAAGCCATTTTTATCAAACTCCAATTTCTTGCTGTAGCAATACAATTGATTATATCACTTTTTTTTAAGCTAAACGTTTGATTTTTTCAGTTAGTTTTTATCTTTCATTAAGCATAGCGACTTTTGTAATGGCTGTATATATAGTTATGATATACAGGACATATCAACAAGACTTACAAAAAATGTATAAAGGAGATTTCTCATTTTTACCTGCAAAAGTAAGAACTAAGGACAACAAACAATTTGTGGTACGTATAATTCATTTTTGTGAATCGTACCGATCAGTTGAGTTCAGCAACAACCCGCTTATTTAGTTTAGTCTGTTTATGTATTGTGTTGTTACAGCACTGTCCCAGGTTAATGGGAAGGTTAAGGGCTCTCAAACATGTTTAACCCCACCATGTCTTATATATGGCTGTCCTAGGATCCTGCGACTCAAAGGTTGTCGTTGGGTTTTGTCACCTTATTCGATACTCGTTTATTGTTTCGTCATAAATCGTTATTTGTTTGTTTGAATTGTTTGACATTTTGTCAAATTTGTCAAATTTGTGTATTTCTTACTATACGTTATGTGTTTTAGTCTTTGTTGAAAAACGTAAGTCAGATCTAAAATTGCTTAAAAAGGCTTCATTTCGGCATCGATAAATTGTGGTTTCATTGGCTATCATACCATATATTCTTATCTTATATAAAAATGTCATATGACTGCCAATGAGAGACCAAATACAACTTAATGTCACCGTAATGCCTTCCCCCATCGAGGTAAACGCGTACCGCATAGTCAGGAAGAAAAGGACCCGAAATTACAAATGTAAAACAATTTCAGACGAGAAAACTAACGGCTTAATAATGAACGAAAATACAAATATGATATACAGCAACAAACGACAACCATTGAATTACATATATGATTTATTGCGACACTATTTAACGTAAAAGCCAATTAATATAGCCAATATACTACAAATGTGTCAAACCGTTAACAGCAATCAGGGACATCCAATACATTACTGGTTCCAGACTTGGGGATGGGCATATAAAGAATAAGTGAGTCGGGTTTTAGCATTTTGTTTAGCGCTCAATCCTGTACTTAACCTTGAACAGTGGTGTTTCAACACAAAATATAAGAAAATACTGTAAGAAAGAAGACAAAAAGAAACGATTTAGAGTACTCGCAGTTACTGAACGCCATTTCAATAACTAAATTATGTTCTACAAAAACTAGAATGTCAATTAGTACACCTCGAGTGTATTATGGGTAAAGACACTAAATCAGTCTTACATCAGCCTCGCCCTGACATTGTAAATTGCCAAAATATATGTTTCGACAGCATGTAGACGATAAGGATTAGTACCTACATTTGTAAATAGAAATACGTGTTTAGTTATTTACCGATGAATCTAATGTTTAAAAGTTCTATTATATATATATAGTGCTAGGTTGCTATCCTGTTTGCATGAGTATGTCAAAGAACACAACGTTTAAGGATCGTTTCTTAATGACCATATCTCTAAACAACATCACCGTTGTCATTTCTCCTCTGTTATAAGCTTTCTTCAAGTACATCTTAATATCTTTTAAAACAAAACTTTATTTTTGTGAAAACCAAGTGCATATTTTATGTATGTATTTGGTCATCAAAATGTTTGCGCTAAATGGATGATTTGTCAGTTACACACAAACTACGTTCCTTGAAATCTTAAATATCTGTTCAGACACTTGCATAGCGTAAGATATTTAAAAAAAACAGCAAGTATGTGTATTTGTGTTTTGAATTGAATTACCAAGTTGCATTAAGGTATCTGAATAATCAAATGCAAACTCTGATTTGTTTTCATATATAGGCTTCAAGTTTGCGATACTCTGGTACTCAAATTGCATATATGTTCTGGTGTAAGTATTTTTAACATATTTATTTTTGACTATCCCTTTGGTATCTTTCGTCCCTCTGTTTTTAACAGTATATATTGATTTTTGTAATATGTTTGGTATGCCATATTATTTAAGGAAATCCTACATAGCGCATATCAAAAAATAAAATGGAATGTTTGAGGGTACAACAGAGAAGTTAAAAGTTCAGTTGTTCAATATCTAGGTCTTATATTTTCGTTGGTACAGTTATATGTCTCAAATCGATGCATAAATTCAAATTCCGGTGCGTAGAAGAAACATACACTTTGGTGAAGCCTTAGACATTGCCTTATTTTGAACATTTCAGAAATTTTAATTGTGTAACTTAAAAAAAAACAAATACGACTACTTATAACAAAACTTTACACCATTTTGTGCTTCGCTGTTACATGTTTGAATGTTTTAATAGTGATTAAGATTATACCACAAAGTTGACGGTTGTACCCATATATTTTTACATGTTTTCATATTATGTCTTTAGTTAAGCTCACACATCGTTGTCAATATAATAGAATTTAATGCCACTGTCATACAAGTGAGAGGATAAGCTAGCTTTAAATCCAGGTTTAATCCAACATTTTCTTCATAAGAAAATGCCTGTACCAAGTCAGGAGTATGAAAGGTGTCATTCATTCGTTTGATGTGTTTGACCTTATGATTTTGCCATTTGATTAGGGACTTTCCTTTTTCAATTTTCCTGGGAGATCTGTATTTTGTGATTTTACATTTTACAAGTTCTCTGGTTGTCTAACAATTAGTTTCGATGTATCGTTGTTTCAGTTTACTGGAGTTTAAATTTAAATAGGCGCCGCATTTGGTTTTTCATGGTCAAAAGATAACATTTGGATGGTTCAAGAGACGTGTATGGTATTTCAAATGCGTAATACATTCTTTACGATTATCACATACATTTCATATAAGTTAGTGAAGTTCTGCATCTTAAAAATTTTGTGGTTCATGTTTACCCTGATATAACAGGAGAATACGTCAAATCTGTGTGTTTTTAACCGAATTTATTTGCCTAAAAGTAGCAATATAGAGTTAGGAAAAAACATTACAATTTACTCTTATGAATGTTTCCATCCCCTTTTCCTTGCTTTCTTGTAAATTTAGCTTACTGTTTGTGTTACATGTCTGCATATGTGTGTAATCAGTACCTTCCATAAGTTTGATATCCAGTGGTAAACATAGTCAAATATAATTTCTTTTCTGTGTATCCATGGCAACAATTTGTTATATAATATTGCAAAAATGGGGGAAAAGATGTTACATATTCCCCAAAAAATTGGCAAAAAGAAGAATATACATCCCTTAGAGTGATACCTTTTCTAAAACTATTTACATATATCTTTCAATAAATCCCATTAAAATCATATAGTGCGGTGACGGAATAGGAAAAGGTCGATTATTAAAAAAATTTAATTTCACATCAGGGTTTACGGCTAAAATTGGCACAGTCCTAGAAAAATGATTGAACTTGAATTTAAGATTGGTCGTCAAAAGTCGTATGGTGCATTTTTTTTTTAGCTATTATTCATTAGTGGCATGCAGTTTGGCTTTTTATTAAAACGCTGCCCTCAATTATCTTTCTTTTTTGTTTTATTCAAACATCACACATAATGTTCTATCCATAAGGCGAAAAAGATAATTCTAAAAGCCTTTTGATGACAAGTTATGAAGGTAAACATTTCTGTAAATGGGAACAAATTGTGTTTCACCTGATTCCAACATCATATAATCAAGCGCTGATGATTGGATTATATCGTAAAACCTATAAAATAATAAAACTGCATTTTCTATTCATGTACACACATTTTTATAAAGTGAGATTGTAAAAAACGATATTTTTTAAAACTTTAAAAAATCCCCTCTATTTAAACATTAACTAAAACAATTACGGATAGTTGTATCCTGTCCATGATTGTGCTGAATACATAGTTTTCAAATATTTTGGACTTGATATTTCTTGTTTTTGTTGATGTTATATTGATTTGTTGAATTATTTGGGTGTACGTTATTATTTTTTTAGGTTATTTTGATATAGTTTTATTTATATAAGAGTCAAAATAAGTTTTTCAGTTGTTTATTTAAGAAATAGAGATTCGACAAAATCCCAAAAAGATGACAAAACTAGAAAGTCCGTTGAAACTTGTCTTTAACATTTCAAAGAAGCAAACAAGAAGTTTAATCCCTTAAATACTGTTATTTTTTTAAAAGGGGAAGTGGAAATATTGTTTACCACGTACAGTAAACTGTTGTTTTTTGACACATTAGATAGGAGTAATGATGTCATTTACCCAAAAGTGCGCGAATGATTGTGACTTTAGTTCGATCGATCATTCTATTTGCTTGGAAATTGTTTATTCTAAAAGTGGATACGAATGATGCATAAGTCGAAATAATATAACAGTGTTTACCGGTTGCACTGCAATTGGAAATGCAGAACCTTTACACAGACCTAAAGAAAACCATTTTGCTTAGTTCTTGATTTCAAATTCAGATATATACTGAAGATTTCCTGACTCTTACCAACATGTCAGTCGATCTGTAATTACATTTCATATACTACAGTGAGCTTGTGATAAAGGATAATAAAGAAATTAGAATGTTTGCTTCATATCTTGACATTTACTTTGATTTTGACACAGATTAACTACAAACAATAATCTTTTGTAAAGGACAATTTCAAATTTTCAATTGTCAATTTCCCCATATCTCAATAGTATTATATCCTCTGCGCCATCGTATAATATGCACATATTTCAATTGATACTTTACGCTCGTGCATGATGATTCAGTATAGACTTCATGAACAGGGGTGTACACCTGACTTCATAAAACAGACTGCAGTTTTCAAACGAATATTCAAACTTATTGGTCATATAAACGTCATGGCAAAAGTCGAAGAACGACGTAATGACACACATGATTCTATAAAACATTACAGAGAAAACTAAAGATAAATACGAACTGAAGACCGGCAGGGATTATTTCGTGTGTCCCCGGAAAGAAGGTTTAGCAGATTTTGTTCCAGTTGTGACACCTGAGTGTCGAACGTGGAAATTTAGATTTAGTGACATGTACTGGGTCATGAGGAAGAACTGGCGATTGAAATAGACACAAAATAACTTTCTAAATCACCATATTACGAATAATGTATCTTTTAAGCTCTGTCGTTACCCATTCACAAATAACATCTTTTCGCGGTACAAGATGTTTAAATACTAAGTACTAGATCGGATCTGAAAATTTGCTATTCATTTGTGTTTGATTTCTGTTTGTAATATTTTGATAATTTTGATTCGCATAGCAAATGTTACATATTGTTGACACAACCGAACTGAACTTTTTGAAATATTTAGAATTCCCCAAGATTTGTTTTAAAAACATGAACATCGGTAAATAGTTATCAAAGGTACCAGGATTATAATTAAGTACGCCAGACGCGCGTTTCGTCTATAGAAGACGCACGCATCAGTGACACTTATATCAAAATATTTATAAAGCCTGAAGAGCATTGAGGATCCAAAAATTGTGCCAACTACTGTTGCCTCTGATGTTTCTTAGAAACACACAGATAAAATAGCAGCAGGCTCATGTCAAGAAACGAAGTCAGGGTTATCAAAGGTTGTGTTTTGTGTACCATGTTGCATGTGAGTGTTTTTATTTTTTCTTTGGCCATGGCGTTGCCAGTCTATTTTTTCGACTTATGAGTTTGAATGCCCCTCTGGTATCTTTCGACTCTCTTTCATATGCTTGCATCTATTGTAATAAAATAAAACTGCAACCAAGACGATGAATAACACTCGCATAT
>NW_027268318.1:0-29108 GCF_963676685.1 Mytilus edulis
GAAAGGCGATCTAGAGGATGAAAACGTATTGGTATCACTGAAGTGTACGGCCGCACTCTCCGACCTCACTGCATGATAATTGAAAGATTATTTTTTTTTTTTTTTTTTCAAACATCATAACCGGACCCCCATCCATACACAACTCTTTCTTTTAAGAAGTTCGTGAAAAACTTAACACGAAACTGCAATAGGTTATCCTTCTACACTTACCCGTTCCGAGATAAAGTAAGGCCTCCAAATCAACAATTTTAACACATTTGGGATTTGGGTTAGGGTAAGTGTTTGACCCAAACCCTAACCCAAACACTAACCCTAACCCTAACCTTAACACTAACCCAAACCCTAACACTAACCCTAACCTAAACACTAACCCAAACCCTAACCCAAACACTAACACTAACCCTAACCTTAACACTAACCCAAACCCTAACACTAACCCTAACCTAAACACTAACCCAAACCCTAACACTAACCCTAACCCTAACCCTAACCCTAATTAGGGTTAACCCTAACCCTAACCCTAACCCTAACCCTAACCCAAACCCTAACCCAAACACTAACACTAACCCTAACCTAAACCCTAACCCTAACCTAAACCCTATTTAAGGGTTTGGGTTAGGGTTTGGGTTAGGGTTAGGGTTTGGGTTAGGGTTAGGGTTAGGGTTTGGGTTAGGGTTAACCCTAATTAAGGGTTTGGGTTAGGGTTTGGGTCAGGGTTAGGGTTAGGTTTTGAGTAAGGGTCAAGGTCAGGGACATGGTAGTATACTTTGACGAGATTTGTGAGGTGCCCTTTTTCACTTCTGCGCATGTCTGCCCTTTTCTGTGACTGCGCATGCGTGAGAAGGGTTAGGGTTAGGGTTAGGGTTAGGGTTAGCGTTTAGGTTAGGGTTAGTGTTAGTGTTAGTGTTTGGGTTTGGGTTATTTAAAAATATTTCTAAGTACAGAGTATGAAAATTGCCTTCGACTTCAATCTTCAAACAGATGTAGAATGAATTTGAATAGAGATATCTTCTTAAAGTTAACTGTTCCTAAAAGATGGAAAGGCGATCTAGAGGATGAAAACGTATTGGTATCACTGAAGTGTACGGCCGCACTCTCCGACCTCACTGCATGATAATTGAAAGATTATTTTTTTTTTTTTTTTTCAAACATCATAACCGGACCCCCATCCATACACAACTCTTTCTTTTAAGAAGTTCGTGAAAAACTTAACACGAAACTGCAATAGGTTATCCTTCTACACTTACCCGTTCCGAGATAAAGTAAGGCCTCCAAATCAACAATTTTAACACATTTGGGATTTGGGTTAGGGTAAGTGTTTGACCCAAACCCTAACCCAAACACTAACCCTAACCCTAACCTTAACACTAACCCAAACCCTAACACTAACCCTAACCTAAACACTAACCCAAACCCTAACCCAAACACTAACACTAACCCTAACCTTAACACTAACCCAAACCCTAACACTAACCCTAACCTAAACACTAACCCAAACCCTAACACTAACCCTAACCCTAACCCTAACCCTAATTAGGGTTAACCCTAACCCTAACCCTAACCCTAACCCTAACCCAAACCCTAACCCAAACACTAACACTAACCCTAACCTAAACCCTAACCCTAACCTAAACCCTATTTAAGGGTTTGGGTTAGGGTTTGGGTTAGGGTTAGGGTTTGGGTTAGGGTTAGGGTTAGGGTTTGGGTTAGGGTTAACCCTAATTAAGGGTTTGGGTTAGGGTTTGGGTCAGGGTTAGGGTTAGGTTTTGAGTAAGGGTCAAGGTCAGGGACATGGTAGTATACTTTGACGAGATTTGTGAGGTGCCCTTTTTCACTTCTGCGCATGTCTGCCCTTTTCTGTGACTGCGCATGCGTGAGAAGGGTTAGGGTTAGGGTTAGGGTTAGGGTTAGCGTTTAGGTTAGGGTTAGTGTTAGTGTTAGTGTTTGGGTTTGGGTTATTTAAAAATATTTCTAAGTACAGAGTATGAAAATTGCCTTCGACTTCAATCTTCAAACAGATGTAGAATGAATTTGAATAGAGATATCTTCTTAAAGTTAACTGTTCCTAAAAGATGGAAAGGCGATCTAGAGGATGAAAACGTATTGGTATCACTGAAGTGTACGGCCGCACTCTCCGACCTCACTGCATGATAATTGAAAGATTATTTTTTTTTTTTTTTTTTCAAACATCATAACCGGACCCCCATCCATACACAACTCTTTCTTTTAAGAAGTTCGTGAAAAACTTAACACGAAACTGCAATAGGTTATCCTTCTACACTTACCCGTTCCGAGATAAAGTAAGGCCTCCAAATCAACAATTTTAACACATTTGGGATTTGGGTTAGGGTAAGTGTTTGACCCAAACCCTAACCCAAACACTAACCCTAACCCTAACCTTAACACTAACCCAAACCCTAACACTAACCCTAACCTAAACACTAACCCAAACCCTAACCCAAACACTAACACTAACCCTAACCTTAACACTAACCCAAACCCTAACACTAACCCTAACCTAAACACTAACCCAAACCCTAACACTAACCCTAACCCTAACCCTAACCCTAATTAGGGTTAACCCTAACCCTAACCCTAACCCTAACCCTAACCCAAACCCTAACCCAAACACTAACACTAACCCTAACCTAAACCCTAACCCTAACCTAAACCCTATTTAAGGGTTTGGGTTAGGGTTTGGGTTAGGGTTAGGGTTTGGGTTAGGGTTAGGGTTAGGGTTTGGGTTAGGGTTAACCCTAATTAAGGGTTTGGGTTAGGGTTTGGGTCAGGGTTAGGGTTAGGTTTTGAGTAAGGGTCAAGGTCAGGGACATGGTAGTATACTTTGACGAGATTTGTGAGGTGCCCTTTTTCACTTCTGCGCATGTCTGCCCTTTTCTGTGACTGCGCATGCGTGAGAAGGGTTAGGGTTAGGGTTAGGGTTAGGGTTAGCGTTTAGGTTAGGGTTAGTGTTAGTGTTAGTGTTTGGGTTTGGGTTATTTAAAAATATTTCTAAGTACAGAGTATGAAAATTGCCTTCGACTTCAATCTTCAAACAGATGTAGAATGAATTTGAATAGAGATATCTTCTTAAAGTTAACTGTTCCTAAAAGATGGAAAGGCGATCTAGAGGATGAAAACGTATTGGTATCACTGAAGTGTACGGCCGCACTCTCCGACCTCACTGCATGATAATTGAAAGATTATTTTTTTTTTTTTTTTTTCAAACATCATAACCGGACCCCCATCCATACACAACTCTTTCTTTTAAGAAGTTCGTGAAAAACTTAACACGAAACTGCAATAGGTTATCCTTCTACACTTACCCGTTCCGAGATAAAGTAAGGCCTCCAAATCAACAATTTTAACACATTTGGGATTTGGGTTAGGGTAAGTGTTTGACCCAAACCCTAACCCAAACACTAACCCTAACCCTAACCTTAACACTAACCCAAACCCTAACACTAACCCTAACCTAAACACTAACCCAAACCCTAACCCAAACACTAACACTAACCCTAACCTTAACACTAACCCAAACCCTAACACTAACCCTAACCTAAACACTAACCCAAACCCTAACACTAACCCTAACCCTAACCCTAACCCTAATTAGGGTTAACCCTAACCCTAACCCTAACCCTAACCCTAACCCAAACCCTAACCCAAACACTAACACTAACCCTAACCTAAACCCTAACCCTAACCTAAACCCTATTTAAGGTTTGGGTTAGGGTTTGGGTTAGGGTTAGGGTTTGGGTTAGGGTTAGGGTTAGGGTTTGGGTTAGGGTTAACCCTAATTAAGGGTTTGGGTTAGGGTTTGGGTCAGGGTTAGGGTTAGGTTTTGAGTAAGGGTCAAGGTCAGGGACATGGTAGTATACTTTGACGAGATTTGTGAGGTGCCCTTTTTCACTTCTGCGCATGTCTGCCCTTTTCTGTGACTGCGCATGCGTGAGAAGGGTTAGGGTTAGGGTTAGGGTTAGGGTTAGCGTTTAGGTTAGGGTTAGTGTTAGTGTTAGTGTTTGGGTTTGGGTTATTTAAAAATATTTCTAAGTACAGAGTATGAAAATTGCCTTCGACTTCAATCTTCAAACAGATGTAGAATGAATTTGAATAGAGATATCTTCTTAAAGTTAACTGTTCCTAAAAGATGGAAAGGCGATCTAGAGGATGAAAACGTATTGGTATCACTGAAGTGTACGGCCGCACTCTCCGACCTCACTGCATGATAATTGAAAGATTATTTTTTTTTTTTTTTTTTCAAACATCATAACCGGACCCCCATCCATACACAACTCTTTCTTTTAAGAAGTTCGTGAAAAACTTAACACGAAACTGCAATAGGTTATCCTTCTACACTTACCCGTTCCGAGATAAAGTAAGGCCTCCAAATCAACAATTTTAACACATTTGGGATTTGGGTTAGGGTAAGTGTTTGACCCAAACCCTAACCCAAACACTAACCCTAACCCTAACCTTAACACTAACCCAAACCCTAACACTAACCCTAACCTAAACACTAACCCAAACCCTAACCCAAACACTAACACTAACCCTAACCTTAACACTAACCCAAACCCTAACACTAACCCTAACCTAAACACTAACCCAAACCCTAACACTAACCCTAACCCTAACCCTAACCCTAATTAGGGTTAACCCTAACCCTAACCCTAACCCTAACCCTAACCCAAACCCTAACCCAAACACTAACACTAACCCTAACCTAAACCCTAACCCTAACCTAAACCCTATTTAAGGGTTTGGGTTAGGGTTTGGGTTAGGGTTAGGGTTTGGGTTAGGGTTAGGGTTAGGGTTTGGGTTAGGGTTAACCCTAATTAAGGGTTTGGGTTAGGGTTTGGGTCAGGGTTAGGGTTAGGTTTTGAGTAAGGGTCAAGGTCAGGGACATGGTAGTATACTTTGACGAGATTTGTGAGGTGCCCTTTTTCACTTCTGCGCATGTCTGCCCTTTTCTGTGACTGCGCATGCGTGAGAAGGGTTAGGGTTAGGGTTAGGGTTAGGGTTAGCGTTTAGGTTAGGGTTAGTGTTAGTGTTAGTGTTTGGGTTTGGGTTATTTAAAAATATTTCTAAGTACAGAGTATGAAAATTGCCTTCGACTTCAATCTTCAAACAGATGTAGAATGAATTTGAATAGAGATATCTTCTTAAAGTTAACTGTTCCTAAAAGATGGAAAGGCGATCTAGAGGATGAAAACGTATTGGTATCACTGAAGTGTACGGCCGCACTCTCCGACCTCACTGCATGATAATTGAAAGATTATTTTTTTTTTTTTTTTTTCAAACATCATAACCGGACCCCCATCCATACACAACTCTTTCTTTTAAGAAGTTCGTGAAAAACTTAACACGAAACTGCAATAGGTTATCCTTCTACACTTACCCGTTCCGAGATAAAGTAAGGCCTCCAAATCAACAATTTTAACACATTTGGGATTTGGGTTAGGGTAAGTGTTTGACCCAAACCCTAACCCAAACACTAACCCTAACCCTAACCTTAACACTAACCCAAACCCTAACACTAACCCTAACCTAAACACTAACCCAAACCCTAACCCAAACACTAACACTAACCCTAACCTTAACACTAACCCAAACCCTAACACTAACCCTAACCTAAACACTAACCCAAACCCTAACACTAACCCTAACCCTAACCCTAACCCTAATTAGGGTTAACCCTAACCCTAACCCTAACCCTAACCCTAACCCAAACCCTAACCCAAACACTAACACTAACCCTAACCTAAACCCTAACCCTAACCTAAACCCTATTTAAGGGTTTGGGTTAGGGTTTGGGTTAGGGTTAGGGTTTGGGTTAGGGTTAGGGTTAGGGTTTGGGTTAGGGTTAACCCTAATTAAGGGTTTGGGTTAGGGTTTGGGTCAGGGTTAGGGTTAGGTTTTGAGTAAGGGTCAAGGTCAGGGACATGGTAGTATACTTTGACGAGATTTGTGAGGTGCCCTTTTTCACTTCTGCGCATGTCTGCCCTTTTCTGTGACTGCGCATGCGTGAGAAGGGTTAGGGTTAGGGTTAGGGTTAGGGTTAGCGTTTAGGTTAGGGTTAGTGTTAGTGTTAGTGTTTGGGTTTGGGTTATTTAAAAATATTTCTAAGTACAGAGTATGAAAATTGCCTTCGACTTCAATCTTCAAACAGATGTAGAATGAATTTGAATAGAGATATCTTCTTAAAGTTAACTGTTCCTAAAAGATGGAAAGGCGATCTAGAGGATGAAAACGTATTGGTATCACTGAAGTGTACGGCCGCACTCTCCGACCTCACTGCATGATAATTGAAAGATTATTTTTTTTTTTTTTTTTTCAAACATCATAACCGGACCCCCATCCATACACAACTCTTTCTTTTAAGAAGTTCGTGAAAAACTTAACACGAAACTGCAATAGGTTATCCTTCTACACTTACCCGTTCCGAGATAAAGTAAGGCCTCCAAATCAACAATTTTAACACATTTGGATTTGGGTTAGGGTAAGTGTTTGACCCAAACCCTAACCCAAACACTAACCCTAACCCTAACCTTAACACTAACCCAAACCCTAACACTAACCCTAACCTAAACACTAACCCAAACCCTAACCCAAACACTAACACTAACCCTAACCTTAACACTAACCCAAACCCTAACACTAACCCTAACCTAAACACTAACCCAAACCCTAACACTAACCCTAACCCTAACCCTAACCCTAATTAGGGTTAACCCTAACCCTAACCCTAACCCTAACCCTAACCCAAACCCTAACCCAAACACTAACACTAACCCTAACCTAAACCCTAACCCTAACCTAAACCCTATTTAAGGGTTTGGGTTAGGGTTTGGGTTAGGGTTAGGGTTTGGGTTAGGGTTAGGGTTAGGGTTTGGGTTAGGGTTAACCCTAATTAAGGGTTTGGGTTAGGGTTTGGGTCAGGGTTAGGGTTAGGTTTTGAGTAAGGGTCAAGGTCAGGGACATGGTAGTATACTTTGACGAGATTTGTGAGGTGCCCTTTTTCACTTCTGCGCATGTCTGCCCTTTTCTGTGACTGCGCATGCGTGAGAAGGGTTAGGGTTAGGGTTAGGGTTAGGGTTAGCGTTTAGGTTAGGGTTAGTGTTAGTGTTAGTGTTTGGGTTTGGGTTATTTAAAAATATTTCTAAGTACAGAGTATGAAAATTGCCTTCGACTTCAATCTTCAAACAGATGTAGAATGAATTTGAATAGAGATATCTTCTTAAAGTTAACTGTTCCTAAAAGATGGAAAGGCGATCTAGAGGATGAAAACGTATTGGTATCACTGAAGTGTACGGCCGCACTCTCCGACCTCACTGCATGATAATTGAAAGATTATTTTTTTTTTTTTTTTTTCAAACATCATAACCGGACCCCCATCCATACACAACTCTTTCTTTTAAGAAGTTCGTGAAAAACTTAACACGAAACTGCAATAGGTTATCCTTCTACACTTACCCGTTCCGAGATAAAGTAAGGCCTCCAAATCAACAATTTTAACACATTTGGGATTTGGGTTAGGGTAAGTGTTTGACCCAAACCCTAACCCAAACACTAACCCTAACCCTAACCTTAACACTAACCCAAACCCTAACACTAACCCTAACCTAAACACTAACCCAAACCCTAACCCAAACACTAACACTAACCCTAACCTTAACACTAACCCAAACCCTAACACTAACCCTAACCTAAACACTAACCCAAACCCTAACACTAACCCTAACCCTAACCCTAACCCTAATTAGGGTTAACCCTAACCCTAACCCTAACCCTAACCCTAACCCAAACCCTAACCCAAACACTAACACTAACCCTAACCTAAACCCTAACCCTAACCTAAACCCTATTTAAGGGTTTGGGTTAGGGTTTGGGTTAGGGTTAGGGTTTGGGTTAGGGTTAGGGTTAGGGTTTGGGTTAGGGTTAACCCTAATTAAGGGTTTGGGTTAGGGTTTGGGTCAGGGTTAGGGTTAGGTTTTGAGTAAGGGTCAAGGTCAGGGACATGGTAGTATACTTTGACGAGATTTGTGAGGTGCCCTTTTTCACTTCTGCGCATGTCTGCCCTTTTCTGTGACTGCGCATGCGTGAGAAGGGTTAGGGTTAGGGTTAGGGTTAGGGTTAGCGTTTAGGTTAGGGTTAGTGTTAGTGTTAGTGTTTGGGTTTGGGTTATTTAAAAATATTTCTAAGTACAGAGTATGAAAATTGCCTTCGACTTCAATCTTCAAACAGATGTAGAATGAATTTGAATAGAGATATCTTCTTAAAGTTAACTGTTCCTAAAAGATGGAAAGGCGATCTAGAGGATGAAAACGTATTGGTATCACTGAAGTGTACGGCCGCACTCTCCGACCTCACTGCATGATAATTGAAAGATTATTTTTTTTTTTTTTTTTCAAACATCATAACCGGACCCCCATCCATACACAACTCTTTCTTTTAAGAAGTTCGTGAAAAACTTAACACGAAACTGCAATAGGTTATCCTTCTACACTTACCCGTTCCGAGATAAAGTAAGGCCTCCAAATCAACAATTTTAACACATTTGGGATTTGGGTTAGGGTAAGTGTTTGACCCAAACCCTAACCCAAACACTAACCCTAACCCTAACCTTAACACTAACCCAAACCCTAACACTAACCCTAACCTAAACACTAACCCAAACCCTAACCCAAACACTAACACTAACCCTAACCTTAACACTAACCCAAACCCTAACACTAACCCTAACCTAAACACTAACCCAAACCCTAACACTAACCCTAACCCTAACCCTAACCCTAATTAGGGTTAACCCTAACCCTAACCCTAACCCTAACCCTAACCCAAACCCTAACCCAAACACTAACACTAACCCTAACCTAAACCCTAACCCTAACCTAAACCCTATTTAAGGGTTTGGGTTAGGGTTTGGGTTAGGGTTAGGGTTTGGGTTAGGGTTAGGGTTAGGGTTTGGGTTAGGGTTAACCCTAATTAAGGGTTTGGGTTAGGGTTTGGGTCAGGGTTAGGGTTAGGTTTTGAGTAAGGGTCAAGGTCAGGGACATGGTAGTATACTTTGACGAGATTTGTGAGGTGCCCTTTTTCACTTCTGCGCATGTCTGCCCTTTTCTGTGACTGCGCATGCGTGAGAAGGGTTAGGGTTAGGGTTAGGGTTAGGGTTAGCGTTTAGGTTAGGGTTAGTGTTAGTGTTAGTGTTTGGGTTTGGGTTATTTAAAAATATTTCTAAGTACAGAGTATGAAAATTGCCTTCGACTTCAATCTTCAAACAGATGTAGAATGAATTTGAATAGAGATATCTTCTTAAAGTTAACTGTTCCTAAAAGATGGAAAGGCGATCTAGAGGATGAAAACGTATTGGTATCACTGAAGTGTACGGCCGCACTCTCCGACCTCACTGCATGATAATTGAAAGATTATTTTTTTTTTTTTTTTTTCAAACATCATAACCGGACCCCCATCCATACACAACTCTTTCTTTTAAGAAGTTCGTGAAAAACTTAACACGAAACTGCAATAGGTTATCCTTCTACACTTACCCGTTCCGAGATAAAGTAAGGCCTCCAAATCAACAATTTTAACACATTTGGGATTTGGGTTAGGGTAAGTGTTTGACCCAAACCCTAACCCAAACACTAACCCTAACCCTAACCTTAACACTAACCCAAACCCTAACACTAACCCTAACCTAAACACTAACCCAAACCCTAACCCAAACACTAACACTAACCCTAACCTTAACACTAACCCAAACCCTAACACTAACCCTAACCTAAACACTAACCCAAACCCTAACACTAACCCTAACCCTAACCCTAACCCTAATTAGGGTTAACCCTAACCCTAACCCTAACCCTAACCCTAACCCAAACCCTAACCCAAACACTAACACTAACCCTAACCTAAACCCTAACCCTAACCTAAACCCTATTTAAGGGTTTGGGTTAGGGTTTGGGTTAGGGTTAGGGTTTGGGTTAGGGTTAGGGTTAGGGTTTGGGTTAGGGTTAACCCTAATTAAGGGTTTGGGTTAGGGTTTGGGTCAGGGTTAGGGTTAGGTTTTGAGTAAGGGTCAAGGTCAGGGACATGGTAGTATACTTTGACGAGATTTGTGAGGTGCCCTTTTTCACTTCTGCGCATGTCTGCCCTTTTCTGTGACTGCGCATGCGTGAGAAGGGTTAGGGTTAGGGTTAGGGTTAGGGTTAGCGTTTAGGTTAGGGTTAGTGTTAGTGTTAGTGTTTGGGTTTGGGTTATTTAAAAATATTTCTAAGTACAGAGTATGAAAATTGCCTTCGACTTCAATCTTCAAACAGATGTAGAATGAATTTGAATAGAGATATCTTCTTAAAGTTAACTGTTCCTAAAAGATGGAAAGGCGATCTAGAGGATGAAAACGTATTGGTATCACTGAAGTGTACGGCCGCACTCTCCGACCTCACTGCATGATAATTGAAAGATTATTTTTTTTTTTTTTTTTTCAAACATCATAACCGGACCCCCATCCATACACAACTCTTTCTTTTAAGAAGTTCGTGAAAAACTTAACACGAAACTGCAATAGGTTATCCTTCTACACTTACCCGTTCCGAGATAAAGTAAGGCCTCCAAATCAACAATTTTAACACATTTGGGATTTGGGTTAGGGTAAGTGTTTGACCCAAACCCTAACCCAAACACTAACCCTAACCCTAACCTTAACACTAACCCAAACCCTAACACTAACCCTAACCTAAACACTAACCCAAACCCTAACCCAAACACTAACACTAACCCTAACCTTAACACTAACCCAAACCCTAACACTAACCCTAACCTAAACACTAACCCAAACCCTAACACTAACCCTAACCCTAACCCTAACCCTAATTAGGGTTAACCCTAACCCTAACCCTAACCCTAACCCTAACCCAAACCCTAACCCAAACACTAACACTAACCCTAACCTAAACCCTAACCCTAACCTAAACCCTATTTAAGGGTTTGGGTTAGGGTTTGGGTTAGGGTTAGGGTTTGGGTTAGGGTTAGGGTTAGGGTTTGGGTTAGGGTTAACCCTAATTAAGGGTTTGGGTTAGGGTTTGGGTCAGGGTTAGGGTTAGGTTTTGAGTAAGGGTCAAGGTCAGGGACATGGTAGTATACTTTGACGAGATTTGTGAGGTGCCCTTTTTCACTTCTGCGCATGTCTGCCCTTTTCTGTGACTGCGCATGCGTGAGAAGGGTTAGGGTTAGGGTTAGGGTTAGGGTTAGCGTTTAGGTTAGGGTTAGTGTTAGTGTTAGTGTTTGGGTTTGGGTTATTTAAAAATATTTCTAAGTACAGAGTATGAAAATTGCCTTCGACTTCAATCTTCAAACAGATGTAGAATGAATTTGAATAGAGATATCTTCTTAAAGTTAACTGTTCCTAAAAGATGGAAAGGCGATCTAGAGGATGAAAACGTATTGGTATCACTGAAGTGTACGGCCGCACTCTCCGACCTCACTGCATGATAATTGAAAGATTATTTTTTTTTTTTTTTTTTCAAACATCATAACCGGACCCCCATCCATACACAACTCTTTCTTTTAAGAAGTTCGTGAAAAACTTAACACGAAACTGCAATAGGTTATCCTTCTACACTTACCCGTTCCGAGATAAAGTAAGGCCTCCAAATCAACAATTTTAACACATTTGGGATTTGGGTTAGGGTAAGTGTTTGACCCAAACCCTAACCCAAACACTAACCCTAACCCTAACCTTAACACTAACCCAAACCCTAACACTAACCCTAACCTAAACACTAACCCAAACCCTAACCCAAACACTAACACTAACCCTAACCTTAACACTAACCCAAACCCTAACACTAACCCTAACCTAAACACTAACCCAAACCCTAACACTAACCCTAACCCTAACCCTAACCCTAATTAGGGTTAACCCTAACCCTAACCCTAACCCTAACCCTAACCCAAACCCTAACCCAAACACTAACACTAACCCTAACCTAAACCCTAACCCTAACCTAAACCCTATTTAAGGGTTTGGGTTAGGGTTTGGGTTAGGGTTAGGGTTTGGATTAGGGTTAGGGTTAGGGTTTGGGTTAGGGTTAACCCTAATTAAGGGTTTGGGTTAGGGTTTGGGTCAGGGTTAGGGTTAGGTTTTGAGTAAGGGTCAAGGTCAGGGACATGGTAGTATACTTTGACGAGATTTGTGAGGTGCCCTTTTTCACTTCTGCGCATGTCTGCCCTTTTCTGTGACTGCGCATGCGTGAGAAGGGTTAGGGTTAGGGTTAGGGTTAGGGTTAGCGTTTAGGTTAGGGTTAGTGTTAGTGTTAGTGTTTGGGTTTGGGTTATTTAAAAATATTTCTAAGTACAGAGTATGAAAATTGCCTTCGACTTCAATCTTCAAACAGATGTAGAATGAATTTGAATAGAGATATCTTCTTAAAGTTAACTGTTCCTAAAAGATGGAAAGGCGATCTAGAGGATGAAAACGTATTGGTATCACTGAAGTGTACGGCCGCACTCTCCGACCTCACTGCATGATAATTGAAAGATTATTTTTTTTTTTTTTTTTTCAAACATCATAACCGGACCCCCATCCATACACAACTCTTTCTTTTAAGAAGTTCGTGAAAAACTTAACACGAAACTGCAATAGGTTATCCTTCTACACTTACCCGTTCCGAGATAAAGTAAGGCCTCCAAATCAACAATTTTAACACATTTGGGATTTGGGTTAGGGTAAGTGTTTGACCCAAACCCTAACCCAAACACTAACCCTAACCCTAACCTTAACACTAACCCAAACCCTAACACTAACCCTAACCTAAACACTAACCCAAACCCTAACCCAAACACTAACACTAACCCTAACCTTAACACTAACCCAAACCCTAACACTAACCCTAACCTAAACACTAACCCAAACCCTAACACTAACCCTAACCCTAACCCTAACCCTAATTAGGGTTAACCCTAACCCTAACCCTAACCCTAACCCTAACCCAAACCCTAACCCAAACACTAACACTAACCCTAACCTAAACCCTAACCCTAACCTAAACCCTATTTAAGGGTTTGGGTTAGGGTTTGGGTTAGGGTTAGGGTTTGGGTTAGGGTTAGGGTTAGGGTTTGGGTTAGGGTTAACCCTAATTAAGGGTTTGGGTTAGGGTTTGGGTCAGGGTTAGGGTTAGGTTTTGAGTAAGGGTCAAGGTCAGGGACATGGTAGTATACTTTGACGAGATTTGTGAGGTGCCCTTTTTCACTTCTGCGCATGTCTGCCCTTTTCTGTGACTGCGCATGCGTGAGAAGGGTTAGGGTTAGGGTTAGGGTTAGGGTTAGCGTTTAGGTTAGGGTTAGTGTTAGTGTTAGTGTTTGGGTTTGGGTTATTTAAAAATATTTCTAAGTACAGAGTATGAAAATTGCCTTCGACTTCAATCTTCAAACAGATGTAGAATGAATTTGAATAGAGATATCTTCTTAAAGTTAACTGTTCCTAAAAGATGGAAAGGCGATCTAGAGGATGAAAACGTATTGGTATCACTGAAGTGTACGGCCGCACTCTCCGACCTCACTGCATGATAATTGAAAGATTATTTTTTTTTTTTTTTTTTCAAACATCATAACCGGACCCCCATCCATACACAACTCTT
Source organism: Mytilus edulis (assembly GCF_963676685.1). NCBI lineage: Eukaryota > Metazoa > Mollusca > Bivalvia > Mytilida > Mytilidae > Mytilus > Mytilus edulis. The sequence continues at coordinate 13,638 of NW_027268318.1, forward strand.
TCTTTTAAGAAGTTCGTGAAAAACTTAACACGAAACTGCAATAGGTTATCCTTCTACACTTACCCGTTCCGAGATAAAGTAAGGCCTCCAAATCAACAATTTTAACACATTTGGGATTTGGGTTAGGGTAAGTGTTTGACCCAAACCCTAACCCAAACACTAACCCTAACCCTAACCTTAACACTAACCCAAACCCTAACACTAACCCTAACCTAAACACTAACCCAAACCCTAACCCAAACACTAACACTAACCCTAACCTTAACACTAACCCAAACCCTAACACTAACCCTAACCTAAACACTAACCCAAACCCTAACACTAACCCTAACCCTAACCCTAACCCTAATTAGGGTTAACCCTAACCCTAACCCTAACCCTAACCCTAACCCAAACCCTAACCCAAACACTAACACTAACCCTAACCTAAACCCTAACCCTAACCTAAACCCTATTTAAGGGTTTGGGTTAGGGTTTGGGTTAGGGTTAGGGTTTGGGTTAGGGTTAGGGTTAGGGTTTGGGTTAGGGTTAACCCTAATTAAGGGTTTGGGTTAGGGTTTGGGTCAGGGTTAGGGTTAGGTTTTGAGTAAGGGTCAAGGTCAGGGACATGGTAGTATACTTTGACGAGATTTGTGAGGTGCCCTTTTTCACTTCTGCGCATGTCTGCCCTTTTCTGTGACTGCGCATGCGTGAGAAGGGTTAGGGTTAGGGTTAGGGTTAGGGTTAGCGTTTAGGTTAGGGTTAGTGTTAGTGTTAGTGTTTGGGTTTGGGTTATTTAAAAATATTTCTAAGTACAGAGTATGAAAATTGCCTTCGACTTCAATCTTCAAACAGATGTAGAATGAATTTGAATAGAGATATCTTCTTAAAGTTAACTGTTCCTAAAAGATGGAAAGGCGATCTAGAGGATGAAAACGTATTGGTATCACTGAAGTGTACGGCCGCACTCTCCGACCTCACTGCATGATAATTGAAAGATTATTTTTTTTTTTTTTTTTTCAAACATCATAACCGGACCCCCATCCATACACAACTCTTTCTTTTAAGAAGTTCGTGAAAAACTTAACACGAAACTGCAATAGGTTATCCTTCTACACTTACCCGTTCCGAGATAAAGTAAGGCCTCCAAATCAACAATTTTAACACATTTGGGATTTGGGTTAGGGTAAGTGTTTGACCCAAACCCTAACCCAAACACTAACCCTAACCCTAACCTTAACACTAACCCAAACCCTAACACTAACCCTAACCTAAACACTAACCCAAACCCTAACCCAAACACTAACACTAACCCTAACCTTAACACTAACCCAAACCCTAACACTAACCCTAACCTAAACACTAACCCAAACCCTAACACTAACCCTAACCCTAACCCTAACCCTAATTAGGGTTAACCCTAACCCTAACCCTAACCCTAACCCTAACCCAAACCCTAACCCAAACACTAACACTAACCCTAACCTAAACCCTAACCCTAACCTAAACCCTATTTAAGGGTTTGGGTTAGGGTTTGGGTTAGGGTTAGGGTTTGGGTTAGGGTTAGGGTTAGGGTTTGGGTTAGGGTTAACCCTAATTAAGGGTTTGGGTTAGGGTTTGGGTCAGGGTTAGGGTTAGGTTTTGAGTAAGGGTCAAGGTCAGGGACATGGTAGTATACTTTGACGAGATTTGTGAGGTGCCCTTTTTCACTTCTGCGCATGTCTGCCCTTTTCTGTGACTGCGCATGCGTGAGAAGGGTTAGGGTTAGGGTTAGGGTTAGGGTTAGCGTTTAGGTTAGGGTTAGTGTTAGTGTTAGTGTTTGGGTTTGGGTTATTTAAAAATATTTCTAAGTACAGAGTATGAAAATTGCCTTCGACTTCAATCTTCAAACAGATGTAGAATGAATTTGAATAGAGATATCTTCTTAAAGTTAACTGTTCCTAAAAGATGGAAAGGCGATCTAGAGGATGAAAACGTATTGGTATCACTGAAGTGTACGGCCGCACTCTCCGACCTCACTGCATGATAATTGAAAGATTATTTTTTTTTTTTTTTTTCAAACATCATAACCGGACCCCCATCCATACACAACTCTTTCTTTTAAGAAGTTCGTGAAAAACTTAACACGAAACTGCAATAGGTTATCCTTCTACACTTACCCGTTCCGAGATAAAGTAAGGCCTCCAAATCAACAATTTTAACACATTTGGGATTTGGGTTAGGGTAAGTGTTTGACCCAAACCCTAACCCAAACACTAACCCTAACCCTAACCTTAACACTAACCCAAACCCTAACACTAACCCTAACCTAAACACTAACCCAAACCCTAACCCAAACACTAACACTAACCCTAACCTTAACACTAACCCAAACCCTAACACTAACCCTAACCTAAACACTAACCCAAACCCTAACACTAACCCTAACCCTAACCCTAACCCTAATTAGGGTTAACCCTAACCCTAACCCTAACCCTAACCCTAACCCAAACCCTAACCCAAACACTAACACTAACCCTAACCTAAACCCTAACCCTAACCTAAACCCTATTTAAGGGTTTGGGTTAGGGTTTGGGTTAGGGTTAGGGTTTGGGTTAGGGTTAGGGTTAGGGTTTGGGTTAGGGTTAACCCTAATTAAGGGTTTGGGTTAGGGTTTGGGTCAGGGTTAGGGTTAGGTTTTGAGTAAGGGTCAAGGTCAGGGACATGGTAGTATACTTTGACGAGATTTGTGAGGTGCCCTTTTTCACTTCTGCGCATGTCTGCCCTTTTCTGTGACTGCGCATGCGTGAGAAGGGTTAGGGTTAGGGTTAGGGTTAGGGTTAGCGTTTAGGTTAGGGTTAGTGTTAGTGTTAGTGTTTGGGTTTGGGTTATTTAAAAATATTTCTAAGTACAGAGTATGAAAATTGCCTTCGACTTCAATCTTCAAACAGATGTAGAATGAATTTGAATAGAGATATCTTCTTAAAGTTAACTGTTCCTAAAAGATGGAAAGGCGATCTAGAGGATGAAAACGTATTGGTATCACTGAAGTGTACGGCCGCACTCTCCGACCTCACTGCATGATAATTGAAAGATTATTTTTTTTTTTTTTTTTTCAAACATCATAACCGGACCCCCATCCATACACAACTCTTTCTTTTAAGAAGTTCGTGAAAAACTTAACACGAAACTGCAATAGGTTATCCTTCTACACTTACCCGTTCCGAGATAAAGTAAGGCCTCCAAATCAACAATTTTAACACATTTGGGATTTGGGTTAGGGTAAGTGTTTGACCCAAACCCTAACCCAAACACTAACCCTAACCCTAACCTTAACACTAACCCAAACCCTAACACTAACCCTAACCTAAACACTAACCCAAACCCTAACCCAAACACTAACACTAACCCTAACCTTAACACTAACCCAAACCCTAACACTAACCCTAACCTAAACACTAACCCAAACCCTAACACTAACCCTAACCCTAACCCTAACCCTAATTAGGGTTAACCCTAACCCTAACCCTAACCCTAACCCTAACCCAAACCCTAACCCAAACACTAACACTAACCCTAACCTAAACCCTAACCCTAACCTAAACCCTATTTAAGGGTTTGGGTTAGGGTTTGGGTTAGGGTTAGGGTTTGGGTTAGGGTTAGGGTTAGGGTTTGGGTTAGGGTTAACCCTAATTAAGGGTTTGGGTTAGGGTTTGGGTCAGGGTTAGGGTTAGGTTTTGAGTAAGGGTCAAGGTCAGGGACATGGTAGTATACTTTGACGAGATTTGTGAGGTGCCCTTTTTCACTTCTGCGCATGTCTGCCCTTTTCTGTGACTGCGCATGCGTGAGAAGGGTTAGGGTTAGGGTTAGGGTTAGGGTTAGCGTTTAGGTTAGGGTTAGTGTTAGTGTTAGTGTTTGGGTTTGGGTTATTTAAAAATATTTCTAAGTACAGAGTATGAAAATTGCCTTCGACTTCAATCTTCAAACAGATGTAGAATGAATTTGAATAGAGATATCTTCTTAAAGTTAACTGTTCCTAAAAGATGGAAAGGCGATCTAGAGGATGAAAACGTATTGGTATCACTGAAGTGTACGGCCGCACTCTCCGACCTCACTGCATGATAATTGAAAGATTATTTTTTTTTTTTTTTTTTCAAACATCATAACCGGACCCCCATCCATACACAACTCTTTCTTTTAAGAAGTTCGTGAAAAACTTAACACGAAACTGCAATAGGTTATCCTTCTACACTTACCCGTTCCGAGATAAAGTAAGGCCTCCAAATCAACAATTTTAACACATTTGGGATTTGGGTTAGGGTAAGTGTTTGACCCAAACCCTAACCCAAACACTAACCCTAACCCTAACCTTAACACTAACCCAAACCCTAACACTAACCCTAACCTAAACACTAACCCAAACCCTAACCCAAACACTAACACTAACCCTAACCTTAACACTAACCCAAACCCTAACACTAACCCTAACCTAAACACTAACCCAAACCCTAACACTAACCCTAACCCTAACCCTAACCCTAATTAGGGTTAACCCTAACCCTAACCCTAACCCTAACCCTAACCCAAACCCTAACCCAAACACTAACACTAACCCTAACCTAAACCCTAACCCTAACCTAAACCCTATTTAAGGGTTTGGGTTAGGGTTTGGGTTAGGGTTAGGGTTTGGGTTAGGGTTAGGGTTAGGGTTTGGGTTAGGGTTAACCCTAATTAAGGGTTTGGGTTAGGGTTTGGGTCAGGGTTAGGGTTAGGTTTTGAGTAAGGGTCAAGGTCAGGGACATGGTAGTATACTTTGACGAGATTTGTGAGGTGCCCTTTTTCACTTCTGCGCATGTCTGCCCTTTTCTGTGACTGCGCATGCGTGAGAAGGGTTAGGGTTAGGGTTAGGGTTAGGGTTAGCGTTTAGGTTAGGGTTAGTGTTAGTGTTAGTGTTTGGGTTTGGGTTATTTAAAAATATTTCTAAGTACAGAGTATGAAAATTGCCTTCGACTTCAATCTTCAAACAGATGTAGAATGAATTTGAATAGAGATATCTTCTTAAAGTTAACTGTTCCTAAAAGATGGAAAGGCGATCTAGAGGATGAAAACGTATTGGTATCACTGAAGTGTACGGCCGCACTCTCCGACCTCACTGCATGATAATTGAAAGATTATTTTTTTTTTTTTTTTTCAAACATCATAACCGGACCCCCATCCATACACAACTCTTTCTTTTAAGAAGTTCGTGAAAAACTTAACACGAAACTGCAATAGGTTATCCTTCTACACTTACCCGTTCCGAGATAAAGTAAGGCCTCCAAATCAACAATTTTAACACATTTGGGATTTGGGTTAGGGTAAGTGTTTGACCCAAACCCTAACCCAAACACTAACCCTAACCCTAACCTTAACACTAACCCAAACCCTAACACTAACCCTAACCTAAACACTAACCCAAACCCTAACCCAAACACTAACACTAACCCTAACCTTAACACTAACCCAAACCCTAACACTAACCCTAACCTAAACACTAACCCAAACCCTAACACTAACCCTAACCCTAACCCTAACCCTAATTAGGGTTAACCCTAACCCTAACCCTAACCCTAACCCTAACCCAAACCCTAACCCAAACACTAACACTAACCCTAACCTAAACCCTAACCCTAACCTAAACCCTATTTAAGGGTTTGGGTTAGGGTTTGGGTTAGGGTTAGGGTTTGGGTTAGGGTTAGGGTTAGGGTTTGGGTTAGGGTTAACCCTAATTAAGGGTTTGGGTTAGGGTTTGGGTCAGGGTTAGGGTTAGGTTTTGAGTAAGGGTCAAGGTCAGGGACATGGTAGTATACTTTGACGAGATTTGTGAGGTGCCCTTTTTCACTTCTGCGCATGTCTGCCCTTTTCTGTGACTGCGCATGCGTGAGAAGGGTTAGGGTTAGGGTTAGGGTTAGGGTTAGCGTTTAGGTTAGGGTTAGTGTTAGTGTTAGTGTTTGGGTTTGGGTTATTTAAAAATATTTCTAAGTACAGAGTATGAAAATTGCCTTCGACTTCAATCTTCAAACAGATGTAGAATGAATTTGAATAGAGATATCTTCTTAAAGTTAACTGTTCCTAAAAGATGGAAAGGCGATCTAGAGGATGAAAACGTATTGGTATCACTGAAGTGTACGGCCGCACTCTCCGACCTCACTGCATGATAATTGAAAGATTATTTTTTTTTTTTTTTTTTCAAACATCATAACCGGACCCCCATCCATACACAACTCTTTCTTTTAAGAAGTTCGTGAAAAACTTAACACGAAACTGCAATAGGTTATCCTTCTACACTTACCCGTTCCGAGATAAAGTAAGGCCTCCAAATCAACAATTTTAACACATTTGGGATTTGGGTTAGGGTAAGTGTTTGACCCAAACCCTAACCCAAACACTAACCCTAACCCTAACCTTAACACTAACCCAAACCCTAACACTAACCCTAACCTAAACACTAACCCAAACCCTAACCCAAACACTAACACTAACCCTAACCTTAACACTAACCCAAACCCTAACACTAACCCTAACCTAAAACACTAACCCAAACCCTAACACTAACCCTAACCCTAACCCTAACCCTAATTAGGGTTAACCCTAACCCTAACCCTAACCCTAACCCTAACCCAAACCCTAACCCAAACACTAACACTAACCCTAACCTAAACCCTAACCCTAACCTAAACCCTATTTAAGGGTTTGGGTTAGGGTTTGGGTTAGGGTTAGGGTTTGGGTTAGGGTTAGGGTTAGGGTTTGGGTTAGGGTTAACCCTAATTAAGGGTTTGGGTTAGGGTTTGGGTCAGGGTTAGGGTTAGGTTTTGAGTAAGGGTCAAGGTCAGGGACATGGTAGTATACTTTGACGAGATTTGTGAGGTGCCCCTTTTTCACTTCTGCGCATGTCTGCCCTTTTCTGTGACTGCGCATGCGTGAGAAGGGTTAGGGTTAGGGTTAGGGTTAGGGTTAGCGTTTAGGTTAGGGTTAGTGTTAGTGTTAGTGTTTGGGTTTGGGTTATTTAAAAATATTTCTAAGTACAGAGTATGAAAATTGCCTTCGACTTCAATCTTCAAACAGATGTAGAATGAATTTGAATAGAGATATCTTCTTAAAGTTAACTGTTCCTAAAAGATGGAAAGGCGATCTAGAGGATGAAAACGTATTGGTATCACTGAAGTGTACGGCCGCACTCTCCGACCTCACTGCATGATAATTGAAAGATTATTTTTTTTTTTTTTTTTTCAAACATCATAACCGGACCCCCATCCATACACAACTCTTTCTTTTAAGAAGTTCGTGAAAAACTTAACACGAAACTGCAATAGGTTATCCTTCTACACTTACCCGTTCCGAGATAAAGTAAGGCCTCCAAATCAACAATTTTAACACATTTGGGATTTGGGTTAGGGTAAGTGTTTGACCCAAACCCTAACCCAAACACTAACCCTAACCCTAACCTTAACACTAACCCAAACCCTAACACTAACCCTAACCTAAACACTAACCCAAACCCTAACCCAAACACTAACACTAACCCTAACCTTAACACTAACCCAAACCCTAACACTAACCCTAACCTAAACACTAACCCAAACCCTAACACTAACCCTAACCCTAACCCTAACCCTAATTAGGGTTAACCCTAACCCTAACCCTAACCCTAACCCTAACCCAAACCCTAACCCAAACACTAACACTAACCCTAACCTAAACCCTAACCCTAACCTAAACCCTATTTAAGGGTTTGGGTTAGGGTTTGGGTTAGGGTTAGGGTTTGGGTTAGGGTTAGGGTTAGGGTTTGGGTTAGGGTTAACCCTAATTAAGGGTTTGGGTTAGGGTTTGGGTCAGGGTTAGGGTTAGGTTTTGAGTAAGGGTCAAGGTCAGGGACATGGTAGTATACTTTGACGAGATTTGTGAGGTGCCCTTTTTCACTTCTGCGCATGTCTGCCCTTTTCTGTGACTGCGCATGCGTGAGAAGGGTTAGGGTTAGGGTTAGGGTTAGGGTTAGCGTTTAGGTTAGGGTTAGTGTTAGTGTTAGTGTTTGGGTTTGGGTTATTTAAAAATATTTCTAAGTACAGAGTATGAAAATTGCCTTCGACTTCAATCTTCAAACAGATGTAGAATGAATTTGAATAGAGATATCTTCTTAAAGTTAACTGTTCCTAAAAGATGGAAAGGCGATCTAGAGGATGAAAACGTATTGGTATCACTGAAGTGTACGGCCGCACTCTCCGACCTCACTGCATGATAATTGAAAGATTATTTTTTTTTTTTTTTTTCAAACATCATAACCGGACCCCCATCCATACACAACTCTTTCTTTTAAGAAGTTCGTGAAAAACTTAACACGAAACTGCAATAGGTTATCCTTCTACACTTACCCGTTCCGAGATAAAGTAAGGCCTCCAAATCAACAATTTTAACACATTTGGGATTTGGGTTAGGGTAAGTGTTTGACCCAAACCCTAACCCAAACACTAACCCTAACCCTAACCTTAACACTAACCCAAACCCTAACACTAACCCTAACCTAAACACTAACCCAAACCCTAACCCAAACACTAACACTAACCCTAACCTTAACACTAACCCAAACCCTAACACTAACCCTAACCTAAACACTAACCCAAACCCTAACACTAACCCTAACCCTAACCCTAACCCTAATTAGGGTTAACCCTAACCCTAACCCTAACCCTAACCCTAACCCAAACCCTAACCCAAACACTAACACTAACCCTAACCTAAACCCTAACCCTAACCTAAACCCTATTTAAGGGTTTGGGTTAGGGTTTGGGTTAGGGTTAGGGTTTGGGTTAGGGTTAGGGTTAGGGTTTGGGTTAGGGTTAACCCTAATTAAGGGTTTGGGTTAGGGTTTGGGTCAGGGTTAGGGTTAGGTTTTGAGTAAGGGTCAAGGTCAGGGACATGGTAGTATACTTTGACGAGATTTGTGAGGTGCCCTTTTTCACTTCTGCGCATGTCTGCCCTTTTCTGTGACTGCGCATGCGTGAGAAGGGTTAGGGTTAGGGTTAGGGTTAGGGTTAGGGTTAGGGTTAGGGTTAGGGTTAGGGTTAGGGTTAGGGTTAGGGTTAGGGTTAGGGTTAGGTTAGGGTTAGGTTAGGGTTAGGGTTAGGGTTAGGGTTAGGGTTAGGGTTAGGGTTAGGGTTAGGGTTAGGGTTAGGGTTAGGGTTAGGGTTAGGGTTAGGGTTAGGGTTAGGGTTAGGGTTAGGGTTAGGGTTAGGGTTAGGGTTAGGGTTAGGGTTAGGGTTAGGGTTAGGGTTAGGGTTAGGGTTAGGGTTAGGGTTAGGGTTAGGGTTAGGGTTAGGGTTAGGGTTAGGGTTAGGGTTAGGGTTAGGGTTAGGGTTAGGGTTAGGGTTAGGGTTAGGGTTAGGGTTAGGGTTAGGGTTAGGGTTAGGGTTAGGGTTAGGGTTAGGGTTAGGGTTAGGGTTAGGGTTAGGGTTAGGGTTAGGGTTAGGGTTAGGGTTAGGGTTAGGGTTAGGGTTAGGGTTAGGGTTAGGGTTAGGGTTAGGGTTAGGGTTAGGGTTAGGGTTAGGGTTAGGGTTAGGGTTAGGGTTAGGGTTAGGGTTAGGGTTAGGGTTAGGGTTAGGGTTAGGGTTAGGGTTAGGGTTAGGGTAGTATACTTTGACGAGATTTGTGAGGTGCCCTTTTTCACTTCTGCGCATGTCTGCCCTTTTCTGTGACTGCGCATGCGTGAGAAGGGTTAGGGTTAGGGTTAGGGTTAGGGTTAGCGTTTAGGTTAGGGTTAGTGTTAGTGTTAGTGTTTGGGTTTGGGTTATTTAAAAATATTTCTAAGTACAGAGTATGAAAATTGCCTTCGACTTCAATCTTCAAACAGATGTAGAATGAATTTGAATAGAGATATCTTCTTAAAGTTAACTGTTCCTAAAAGATGGAAAGGCGATCTAGAGGATGAAAACGTATTGGTATCACTGAAGTGTACGGCCGCACTCTCCGACCTCACTGCATGATAATTGAAAGATATTTTTTTTTTTTTTTTTTCAAACATCATAACCGGACCCCCATCCATACACAACTCTTTCTTTTAAGAAGTTCGTGAAAAACTTAACACGAAACTGCAATAGGTTATCCTTCTACACTTACCCGTTCCGAGATAAAGTAAGGCCTCCAAATCAACAATTTTAACACATTTGGGATTTGGGTTAGGGTAAAGTGTTTGACCCAAACCCTAACCCAAACACTAACCCTAACCCTAACCTTAACACTAACCCAAACCCTAACACTAACCCTAACCTAAACACTAACCCAAACCCTAACCCAAACACTAACACTAACCCTAACCTTAACACTAACCCAAACCCTAACACTAACCCTAACCTAAACACTAACCCAAACCCTAACACTAACCCTAACCCTAACCCTAACCCTAATTAGGGTTAACCCTAACCCTAACCCTAACCCTAAACCCTAACCCAAACCCTAACCCAAACACTAACACTAACCCTAACCTAAACCCTAACCCTAACCTAAACCCTATTTAAGGGTTTGGGGTTAGGGTTTGGGTTAGGGTTAGGGTTTGGGTTAGGGTTAGGGTTAGGGTTTGGGTTAGGGTTAACCCTAATTAAGGGTTTGGGTTAGGGTTTGGGTCAGGGTTAGGGTTAGGTTTTGAGTAAGGGTCAAGGTCAGGGACATGGTAGTATACTTTGACGAGATTTGTGAGGTGCCCTTTTTCACTTCTGCGCATGTCTGCCCTTTTCTGTGACTGCGCATAGCGTGAGAAGGGTTAGGGTTAGGGTTAGGGTTAGGGTTAGCGTTTAGGTTAGGGTTAGTGTTAGTGTTAGTGTTTGGGTTTGGGTTATTTAAAAATATTTCTAAGTACAGAGTATGAAAATTGCCTTCGACTTCAATCTTCAACAGATGTAGAATGAATTTGAATAGAGATATCTTCTTAAAGTTAACTGTTCCTAAAAGATGGAAAGGCGATCTAGAGGATGAAAACGTATTGGTATCACTGAAGTGTACGGCCGCACTCTCCGACCTCACTGCATGATAATTGAAAGATTATTTTTTTTTTTTTTTTTTCAAACATCATAACCGGACCCCCATCCATACACAACTCTTTCTTTTAAGAAGTTCGTGAAAAACTTAACACGAAACTGCAATAGGTTATCCTTCTACACTTACCCGTTCCGAGATAAAGTAAGGCCTCCAAATCAACAATTTTAACACATTTGGGATTTGGGTTAGGGTAAGTGTTTGACCCAAACCCTAACCCAAACACTAACCCTAACCCTAACCTTAACACTAACCCAAACCCTAACACTAACCCTAACCTAAACACTAACCCAAACCCTAACCCAAACACTAACACTAACCCTAACCTTAACACTAACCCAAACCCTAACACTAACCCTAACCTAAACACTAACCCAAACCCTAACACTAACCCTAACCCTAACCCTAACCCTAATTAGGGTTAACCCTAACCCTAACCCTAACCCTAACCCTAACCCAAACCCTAACCCAAACACTAACACTAACCCTAACCTAAACCCTAACCCTAACCTAAACCCTATTTAAGGGTTTGGGTTAGGGTTTGGGGTTAGGGTTAGGGTTTGGGTTAGGGTTAGGGTTAGGGTTTGGGTTAGGGTTAACCCTAATTAAGGGTTTGGGTTAGGGTTTGGGTCAGGGTTAGGGTTAGGTTTTGAGTAAGGGTCAAGGTCAGGGACATGGTAGTATACTTTGACGAGATTTGTGAGGTGCCCTTTTTCACTTCTGCGCATGTCTGCCCTTTTCTGTGACTGCGCATGCGTGAGAAGGGTTAGGGTTAGGGTTAGGGTTAGGGTTAGCGTTTAGGTTAGGGTTAGTGTTAGTGTTAGTGTTTGGGTTTGGGTTATTTAAAAATATTTCTAAGTACAGAGTATGAAAATTGCCTTCGACTTCAATCTTCAAACAGATGTAGAATGAATTTGAATAGAGATATCTTCTTAAAGTTAACTGTTCCTAAAAGATGGAAAGGCGATCTAGAGGATGAAAACGTATTGGTATCACTGAAGTGTACGGCCGCACTCTCCGACCTCACTGCATGATAATTGAAAGATTATTTTTTTTTTTTTTTTTTCAAACATCATAACCGGACCCCCATCCATACACAACTCTTTCTTTAAGAAGTTCGTGAAAAACTTAACACGAAACTGCAATAGGTTATCCTTCTACACTTACCCGTTCCGAGATAAAGTAAGGCCTCCAAATCAACAATTTTAACACATTTGGGATTTGGGTTAGGGTAAGTGTTTGACCCAAACCCTAACCCAAACACTAACCCTAACCCTAACCTTAACACTAACCCAAACCCTAACACTAACCCTAACCTAAACACTAACCCAAACCCTAACCCAAACACTAACACTAACCCTAACCTTAACACTAACCCAAACCCTAACACTAACCCTAACCTAAACACTAACCCAAACCCTAACACTAACCCTAACCCTAACCCCTAACCCTAATTAGGGTTAAACCCTAACCCTAACCCTAACCCCTAACCCTAACCCAAACCCTAACCCAAACACTAACACTAACCCTAACCTAAGACCCTAACCCTAACCTAAACCCTATTTAAGGGTTTGGGTTAGGGTTTGGGTTAGGGTTAGGGTTTGGGTTAGGGTTAGGGTTAGGGTTTGGGTTAGGGTTAACCCTAATTAAGGGTTTGGGTTAGGGTTTGGGTCAGGGTTAGGGTTAGGTTTTGAGTAAGGTCAAGGTCAGGGACATGGTAGTATACTTTGACGAGATTTGTGAGGTGCCCTTTTTCACTTCTGCGCATGTCTGCCCTTTTCTGTGACTGCGCATGCGTGAGAAGGGTTAGGGTTAGGGTTAGGGTTAGGGTTAGCGTTTAGGTTAGGGTTAGTGTTAGTGTTAGTGTTTGGGTTTGGGTTATTTAAAAATATTTCTAAGTACAGAGTATGAAAATTGCCTTCGACTTCAATCTTCAAACAGATGTAGAATGAATTTGAATAGAGATATCTTCTTAAAGTTAACTGTTCCTAAAAGATGGAAAGGCGATCTAGAGGATGAAAACGTATTGGGTATCACTGAAGTGTACGGCCGCACTCTCCGACCTCACTGCATGATAATTGAAAGATTATTTTTTTTTTTTTTTTTTTCAAACCATCATAACCGGACCCCCATCCATACACAACTCTTTCTTTTAAGAAGTTCGTGAAAAACTTAACACGAAACTGCAATAGGTTATCCTTCTACACTTACCCGTTCCGAGATAAAGTAAGGCCTCCAAATCAACAATTTTAACACATTTGGGATTTGGGTTAGGGTAAGTGTTTGACCCAAACCCTAACCCAAACACTAACCCTAACCCTAACCTTAACACTAACCCAAACCCTAACACTAACCCTAACCTAAACACTAACCCAAACCCTAACCCAAACACTAACACTAACCCTAACCTTAACACTAACCCAAACCCTAACACTAACCCTAACCTAAACACTAACCCAAACCCTAACACTAACCCTAACCCTAACCCTAACCCTAATTAGGGTTAACCCTAACCCTAACCCTAAACCCTAACCCTAACCCAAACCCTAACCCAAACACTAACACTAACCCTAACCTAAACCCTAAACCCTAACCTAAACCCTATTTAAGGGTTTGGGTTAGGGTTTGGGTTAGGGTTAGGGTTTGGGTTAGGGTTAGGGTTAGGGTTTGGGTTAGGGTTAACCCTAATTAAGGGTTTGGGTTAGGGTTTGGGTCAGGGTTAGGGTTAGGTTTTGAGTAAGGGTCAAGGTCAGGGGACATGGTAGTATACTTTGACGAGATTTTGTGAGGTGCCCTTTTTCACTTCTGCGCATGTCTGCCCTTTTCTGTGACTGCGCATGCGTGAGAAGGGTTAGGGTTAGGGTTAGGGTTAGGGTTAGCGTTTAGGTTAGGGTTAGTGTTAGTGTTAGTGTTTGGGTTTGGGTTATTTAAAAATATTTCTAAGTACAGAGTATGAAAATTGCCTTCGACTTCAATCTTCAAACAGATGTAGAATGAATTTGAATAGAGATATCTTCTTAAAGTTAACTGTTCCTAAAAGATGGAAAGGCGATCTAGAGGATGAAAACGTATTGGTATCACTGAAGTGTACGGCCGCACTCTCCGACCTCACTGCATGATAATTGAAAGATTATTTTTTTTTTTTTTTTTTCAAACATCATAACCGGACCCCCATCCATACACAACTCTTTCTTTTAAGAAGTTCGTGAAAAACTTAACACGAAACTGCAATAGGTTATCCTTCTACACTTACCCGTTCCGAGATAAAGTAAGGCCTCCAAATCAACAATTTTAACACATTTGGGATTTGGGTTAGGGTAAGTGTTTGACCCAAACCCTAACCCAAACACTAACCCTAACCCTAACCTTAACACTAACCCAAACCCTAACACTAACCCTAACCTAAACACTAACCCAAACCCTAACCCAAACACTAACACTAACCCTAACCTTAACACTAACCCAAACCCTAACACTAACCCTAACCTAAACACTAACCCAAACCCTAACACTAACCCTAACCCTAACCCTAACCCTAATTAGGGTTAACCCTAACCCTAACCCTAACCCTAACCCTAACCCAAACCCTAACCCAAACACTAACACTAACCCTAACCTAAACCCTAACCCTAACCTAAACCCTATTTAAGGGTTTGGGTTAGGGTTTGGGTTAGGGTTAGGGTTTGGGTTAGGGTTAGGGTTAGGGTTTGGGGTTAGGGTTAACCCTAATTAAGGGGTTTGGGTTAGGGTTTGGGTCAGGGTTAGGGTTAGGTTTTGAGTAAGGGTCAAGGTCAGGGACATGGTAGTATACTTTGACGAGATTTGTGAGGTGCCCTTTTTCACTTCTGCGCATGTCTGCCCTTTTCTGTGACTGCGCATGCGTGAGAAGGGTTAGGGTTAGGGTTAGGGTTAGGGTTAGCGTTTAGGGTTAGGGTTAGTGTTAGTGTTAGTGTTTGGGTTTGGGTTATTTAAAAATATTTCTAAGTACAGAGTATGAAAATTGCCTTCGACTTCAATCTTCAAACAGATGTAGAATGAATTTGAATAGAGATATCTTCTTAAAGTTAACTGTTCCTAAAAGATGGAAAGGCGATCTAGAGGATGAAAACGTATTGGTATCACTGAAGTGTACGGCCGCACTCTCCGACCTCACTGCATGATAATTGAAAGATTATTTTTTTTTTTTTTTTTTTCAAACATCATAACCGGACCCCCATCCATACACAACTCTTTCTTTTAAGAAGTTCGTGAAAAACTTAACACGAAACTGCAATAGGTTATCCTTCTACACTTACCCGTTCCGAGATAAAGTAAGGCCCTCCAAATCAACAATTTTAACACATTTGGGATTTGGGTTAGGGTAAGTGTTTGACCCAAACCCTAACCCAAACACTAACCCTAACCCTAACCTTAACACTAACCCAAACCCTAACACTAACCCTAACCTAAACA